>NW_026047431.1:167500-170000 GCF_023864345.2 Schistocerca serialis cubense
AGGCCCGGGAGCGTGCTGTCGTGGCATTGCCGGCGGGAGACAACACGCGCCACCTACGGTGACCGGCAGCTCCAACGCCAGCGCCACAGAAGGACAAAAGCCCCACTTGGGTGCCGAAGCGAACTCTCCCAGCACAGCGCACGCGCCAACACGTCCGCACAGCTGCGATACAAACCACCTGCGAGAACCGCTGGGGCGACCGAGCAGCAGACGGCGTCGCGGCGCCGAGCGCCGGGCGGCGGCGCATCCTCAGCGCACAAAGTCCTCAATCGGACCAGCACACTGCAGATGGCCACCGCGCTTCGCACCGGGCCCGCGAGGACCTACTTTGGCCGCAAGGCGCCGCGAGCAGGGGGCGCCGGCGCGCAGCTGCGCCGCCTGCCGCGTCCGTCGGCCGGCGCGCCTGCCACTGGCCGCCCCCACCAGCCGGCTGTGGCGCGTGCGCCCACGCACCGCGCTGCCAGCACGCCGGGCGGCCCCCCCTCACCGGCCGGGGACGGTCCCACCCAGCCACCGCCGCGTATCGCCTCACACCCAGATCCCCTTTCACGTTCGTGGGCATGGTGGGTCCCCTTTCACGTTCGTGGGCATGGTGGGTCTCCCTGAAACAACCGGTTAATAGCTCGACCGATCGTCGCCAACACTGATTCACCTCTAGCGAGAACAACCGCACCACAACGGGTTACCAGTTGTTCATTTGCGTAACGTCACCAGCAAACGTACACGTCCATCGCCATTTGCAACGAGTATTGCATGCCTGTGTCAGGTGTCACAACACACTACGTCTGCCCACATAGACGCAACAACATGTGCACGCCTAGAGAACACGTGGAAGGTAGACCCCGTACGTATGCGGTGTCCATTGCGCGAACGACTGTCAGCCCGCCTCTGCAGCATGTCGCAGATGTGGAACGCGGTGCAACATGCTATCACGGTGTGTGAGAAGAGACGACTACGTCCGAATACACGCTCCACTACATCAACAGACTGCTCATGCTGATCGCCATCCAGGGCGTCCGTTCCTCCCACACGTCTGTATGGCGTACCACACTGCAATCCAGCTCTTATAGGGAGACGACACGTAGCTGCGTGCACAATATTTGGACTGTATGGTCCGCCGTTGCTAGGCGCAGTCGTCATACGGTCACATGTGCCACGATGTATCATTCAGTACATACGGACCAATGTGCAGTACAGTTTGTGGGTTTTGCGTACATCGGCGGACAGGTGACAGGCCGTACCACAACGTAGGCTGAGTACGTCGGCATGCGAAGGGCATTGAACATGCAAACTTCTCACCGACCAGCTTGCGAAGGCAGGGGGGAAGGGGGGGGGGGCGGCATGTACGTCCTGCTGCTATCCACACTACAGTGTATAGCAGGAGCATGTGGAAAGTCAGCAACACCTGCAAGGTGTTTAACATGACGCGATACACAGGGGACCGGGCAGTGCGAGTAGGGAACTATATTGCGAGGGTTGCGGTTAGGCAACACTACACCAATTTAACGGGTTGCATAACAATTACAGAGCAGGTTCAGCGACAACGTGCGTCAGGTTAAGGCGCAATATAGTTTAGGTTACGGCGCACTTTAGGTTAGGTTAAGGCACATTATAGGTTAGGTTAAGGCACATTATAGGTTAGGTTAAGGCACAACATGGGTTAGGTTAAGGCACAACATGGGTTACGTTAAGGCACAACATGGGTTAGGTTAAGGCACAACATGGGTTAGGTTAAGGCACAACATGGGTTAGGTTAAGGCACAACATGGGTTAGGTTAAGGCACAACATGGGTTACGTTAAGGCACAACATGGGTTACGTTAAGGCACAACATGGGTTACGTTAAGGCACAACATGGGTTACGTTAAGGCACAACATGGGTTACGTTAAGGCACAACATGGGTTACGTTAAGGCACAACATGGGTTACGTTAAGGCACAACATGGGTTACGTTAAGGCACAAATTAGGTTAGGTTAAGGCACAAATTAGGTTAGGTTAAGGCGCAACGTAGGTTAGGTTAAGGCACAACGTAGGTTAGGTTAAGGCACAACGTAGGTTAGGTTAAGGCACAACGTAGGTTAGGTTAAGGCACAACGTAGGTTAGGTTAAGGCACAACGTAGGTTAGGTTAAGGCACAACGTAGGTTAGGTTAAGGCACAACGTAGGTTAGGTTAAGGCACAACGTAGGTTAGGTTAAGGCACAATGTAGGTTAGGTTAAGGCACAACGTAGGTTAGGTTAAGGCACAACGTAGGTTAGGTTAAGGCACAACGTAGGTTAGGTTAAGGCACAACGTAGGTTAGGTTAAGGCACAACGTAGGTTAGGTTAAGGCACGATATAGGTTAGGTTAAGGTACGATATAGGTTAGGTTAAGGTACGATATAGGTTAGGTTAAGGTACGATATAGGTTAGGTTAAGGTACGATATACGTTAGGTTAAGGTACGATATAGGTTAGGTTAAGGTACGATATAGGTTAGGTTAAGGTACGATATACGTTAG
>NW_026047431.1:175000-177500 GCF_023864345.2 Schistocerca serialis cubense
CCCTATCTTCTTCAGCGCCAGGAGACGGGACCGACGGAGGGTCGGACCCATCCATCGGCAAGATGGAATGCCGAGGCCCCCCTGGGCAACAGGAGCGTGGAAGTATCCCAGGGGGGTGTCCGCCGGAAGGCGGAACCATCTCCTGACGGCGGCCCGGATGGTGACGTCGGCCGACTTCAATGCACCCACCCGGGTGCGGCTGAGGGCCAGCCCGTGGTACAGGCCAGGGAGAAGTACGTTGGTGAGAGCGTGGAGGCGCTGTTGCGGCTTCAGCGGAGCTCGGGAGATGACGTCAAGCTGCTCCACCAGGTGGCGACGTGGATTGAAGACGCAGCGACCCGCCGTGGAAAATTGCAGCCCCAGGTACCGGAAGGTTTCACCCACACGCAGGGCAGGCATGGTGGTATTGCCTGCTGTGAAGGTGACATTGCTGTCCACCTTCACCTTCTTCTCGCGCCCTGACGCGACTAAGGCGAGGGTGAAACACTTCCGGGCGTTGATCTGCAGCCCCAGGTGGGCGAGGGCTGCGGTAGCTGCGTCGATGAGGGACTGCAAGCCCCTCGGGGTCGCTGCAAACAGCAAGACGTCATCTGCAAAGGCCGCAGCGTTGACTCTGCGACCGAGGATCCGAGCTCCGATGTGGGAGGGCAGTTGGCCTAAAACGTAGTCCACCGCAAAGTTGAACAGGAGGGGGGAGAGGGGATCGCCCTGGCGAACGCCCCGTGCTGGCTGCACAGACACGCCCACGCCGGCGCCGTCCGCTATCACTGTCGTGCTGCCCTCGTAGCACCGCTCGACGTACTCGACAAAGCAATCCGGTAGGCCATGCGCCTTCAGCACAGGGCGAAGGGCAGCATGATCCACCGAATCGAATGCCTTCGAAACGTCGATCGATGCCACAAAGACAGAGCGGCAGGAGCGAACTGCGTCGGTGAGAGCAGTGTCCAAGATGAAAGTATTTTCCAACATCCCATCCCGAGGGATGAATGCCCGCTGACGTTCGTCCACAGCACAAGCGCGCATCAGGCGTGACGCGAGAACCTTGTGAAAGGTCCGCGCCAACACCGAGCAGACCGTAATGGGGCGAAAGTCAGCGGGGGATGTTGGTGCAGCCGTTTTCGGGAGAAGGGACGTCCGCGCGCGAAGCAGGCGTTCCGGGAGGGCGCGGGCCAGAAGGAAGAGATTCATCACTTTCACCAGGACTTCGTGCGGCAGGCGCCGCAACTCCGCTGGGGTAAGGCCGTCCGGCCCGGCCGCTGATCCCCTGGGCGGCAACGCGGCGGCGACCTCCTCATGTGTGACCGGCCCCCATAGGCACTCAAGAGCGACAGGCTCCGAGTGCGGGAGGAGGCGGTCACGAATGAAGCCCGCGGTGGAGACGGGCTTCTTTGTGAAGAGGTCCGCCCAGAAGTCCAGCAGACCAGGGATGGCAGGTGGCGGCTGGAGCAGGGTGCCATCCAAGAGGCCGCGCACGCAACGTGCACGCGACCGTCGGAAGGCATCCTGCGTTCTCGCGTACTCCCAGCGGCGCCGCTTGCGCTTCTGCGTCGGCGGCGCGGCAGGCGGCCGCTTCGATGGTTGGCGCGGCCGCTGTGTCCTGGTGATCGATCTCTCCCCTCTGGACCCGACCGACGCAAGGGCATCCGGGAGCATGCCCAGGATGACATCGGGCGGCGTGCCCCGCCCCAGACCTATGACACGATCCAGGGCAGAGAAACGCTGGGCGGAAGCGGGTAGCCCCGCCAGATGCTCCCAGATGGCGGCGTCAGTCGGCCCCTCCGGCGGCGGCCCGGTGGTGTCGGCCGCGAAGTCCTCGGCTGCGTCGACGGGCGGCGCAGCGGCCTCGCCCGCGTCTGGCAGCGGGCTCGCTGCTCCCCGGCGGGACGCCGGCTCTTCCCCCCGACCGATCTCAAGCGCCTCCATGAATTGGCGGACAAGCTGCTTGTGGGCAGCTTGCCGCCGTCGGCACTTGATTGCCTCAAGCGTTCGGTCGGGGAACATCCTGATGAGCTCTTGATTTACAAAGAAGAACCGGGCGTCCCTCTCGAGGAACAGTTCGGCCTCCGCCTTGGCGAGCGACAGGACTTCTTCCTCCGTCCACCTCGCGCGATGCCTCTCCGTGACGATCTCCGCGTTGGCGGCCGCAAGGTGTTGGCGGCGGCGATGGACCCTGAGACCGTTCTTGGTGGTGAAGCTGCGGTGGCACTCACTACAGGCGTATACAGCTGCAAAAGTTACAAGATTTTCGGCACGGCCGGTTGGCCGGCTAGGTGCTGGGGGAGTTGGGGTGGCACCTTCAGCGGAGAGTCATAGTTACTCCCGCCGTTTACCCGCGCTTGCTTGAATTTCTTCACGTTGACATTCAGAGCACTGGGCAGAAATCACATTGCGTCAACACCCGCTAGGGCCATCGCAATGCTTTGTTTTAATTAGACAGTCGGATTCCCCCAGTCCGTGCCAGTTCTGAGTTGATCGTTGAATGGCGGCCGAAGAGAATCCG
>NW_026047431.1:182500-192500 GCF_023864345.2 Schistocerca serialis cubense
GATCAGCCCAAAGTTATTCAGAGTCACCAAGGCAAACGGACCGGACGAGCCGACCGATTGGTTTTGATCTAATAAAAGCGTCCCTTCCATCTCTGGTCGGGACTCTGTTTTTTTTTTTTTTTTTTTTTTTTTTTTTTTTTTTTTTTTTTTTTTTTTTTTTTTTTTTTAAAAAAAAAAAAAAAACATCTTTATTAAATCCCAATATCATACATAATTAACCCACCACCTAAAAAACATTAGTGGGTCGAATTTTGCTATGAATTACATTTCAGCAGCATATACCTATATCTATTATATTCTATTACTATTATTAGCTACAGGAAGTTAGTTCAATCTACAGGTAACTACATTATCTACAGGTATCTATGTGGATTACTGTTAGGCTATCAACTCTAAGCTACTTTGCTACTGATATCTACATCCTGCAGCGTTACAGGTGTGCCAGTATATAATATAAACCTACTATTTTATGGCCATGCCCACCGAGCTAACCCCAGTGGGCGTGCCCCTGGCACCGGGCTGGCCTTCCGACAATCGCTGCAGGTCAAAAAACAGAACAAAAATTTCCTACACTCTACTCCTACAACCATAGTATATATTGTTATTATTTGTCGTAATTAGTGTGCTATAGTCTAGTCGGTATGGTCACACCCTCCCCCTAATCCTGGATGCGTCGGATCCCAATCGTTGTTGACGATCGGCCAGTACGCACCCCGGCGGAATGGGATGATGCGGTATGTCTAGAGAAATTGTGATCCTACCTACTCAATCTCCCTTCTGTATTCCCTTAGGACCTTGGCGGAAACCTCGCTAGCCAGTTTATCAATGATAGTGAAGGTGGTAGCGTCCCTAATGAGATGGAAGGTGTCTGTATTAGGTAGTGAATTTCGTAAATCCCGTGCTACGTCGTCGAAAAGCGGACACTCATAGACCACATGGTCCGGTGTGCCCAGTTCAGCACCACAGTCACACGATGGTGTCGCTCTTTTCCCGAACCGGCAAAGATATGCCGGGTACGGGCCATGCCCAGTGAGGAAGTGCAGCAGTCCCTTACTTGGCTGGAAGTGTTTCATCTGTAGTCTTTCTTGTACATTTGGTAATAGTTGGTATGTTCTTCTTCCGGTCTCTTCCCCATCCCAAATTTCTTGCCAAAGTTCCATTCCCCTTCTTCTAATTGTAATTTTGTCCCCCACTCTGACTCCCATTATATCCATTGTTTTTTCTATTCTCCCCTTTTTTACCCAATACCATGCAGCCTGCTCCCTGATTTTTACATCAAGGGGGCATAGGCCCATGAGTACTAGTAATGCTCCCCCTGGAGATGTTCTATATGCCCCCACTGAACGAAGTATCATGTTTCGCTGCACCCTCCGCACGGCCATGGCAGGAACGACCCTCGTGAGCCTGTGGGCCCAGACCCCGGACCCGTAGCCCACGATGGAAACCAGGATGGTGTTATGATACAATTTGATGAGACTTGGTGGAAGATGAAAACGTCTATGGCCAATGCTGATGAGGTTATTCAGCACCTCTAAAGCCCTGTGTGTGGTTGCCTCGATATGCCTGCCGAAACTCCATTTTTCATCTAATATTAGCCCTAAGTATCTAGCTTCTCGACGACGTATAACTGGCGTGCCATCCATCCTAACTGTAGGGTTTCTGACCAATTGGCCCTTTAAGAGTAGATAAGTCGATTTGTTTGGTGCTATTTTTTTTTGCTTCGTTTTGTGGCACCATTGTGAAAGTTGTGTCATGGTTCTCTCTATCTTTGGTTCTAATTCCTCTCGGCTCCGGCCGCCAACCAACAGGAGGAGGTCATCCGCGTAAGCTATCACCTCTAGCACATCTGCACAGCTCTCCAAGGTCTCAAGAAGAGGCTCCATATTGACATCCCAAAAGAGTGGCCCCAGGACAGAGCCCTGTGGACACCCCTTTGTTATCTTTTTGCCCACTCTACCGCTAGGGGATGATAGCCAGACCTCCCTGTCCTCACAATAGCTCCTAAGACAGCCATATAGCGGCCCTGGGCACTCCTTCTCTCGCAAGCGAGAGAAAAGCGAAGGCCACCACAGGTTGTCAAAGGCGCCACTGATGTCCACCATGATGCCAACTATATACTTATGTGTGGATGACCCGCAGACCTCAGCCGCCATGGCGATTGCGTCAGACGCAGAACGCCCCGGCCTAAAGCCGAACTGCCTGCTGCTCATTCCACAAAGTACTCGGTGTGCCATCAGCCTGTCAGCCAGCAGCCTCTCTAGCAATTTTCCCAACAGATCCAACAGACAAATGGGTCTGTAGGACTTGACCTCCTTTGGGTCCTTATCCAGTCCCTTTTTTATAATTACTACATTTGCTTGTTTCCAGATGGTAGGAAACCTTTTGAGGCTTAGGGCCTCATTGTAGATTCTTGCCAGAGGTGCTACCAGTTGAGGAGCGAGGTATTGTACCACCTCCGCTATAATGCCGTCTGGTCCTGGGGCCTTTCCTCTCTTAAGTGCTTTAATGTGCTCCGCCACCTCGTTCTCCGAAAAAGGGTACACCAAGGTGTTGTTTTGGTACTCTTCTACCTGGGCTTGCCTAATTAGGCCTTGTTCTTCTGTGTCCTCATTTTCCACATCATCCGGAAGTAGGGACCGGAGAAGGACTTCAGCAGTTTCCTGCCATGTCCCAGTCATCCGATTCCCATCCCGGATGGTAGATAGTACCATAGGTGACCTAATTTTTTCCCTGACTATTTTATATGGAATGCCCCAGGGATCTATAGCCAATTGGCTTTGGACGTACTTCTCCCAACTTACCAGCCTTACCCTTTTGAGCTCCCTCTGGAACTCCTCCTTGGCATTCCTATAGACTTCCAGCCATCTCTGTTTTTCTTCCCAGACGACACTTCGCTGATAGTACCTCCTCGCCCTCCTAACCGACTGACGCAACTGCCCTAGTTCAGCTGACCATGGTGCCGGGGAGGCCGCGACTGCCCTCCTCCTAGTTGGTACTGCAGCCTTTACCGCTCTTGTGATGGCACTAACCAGCTCCACAGCATGCCTGTCGACGTCTTCATCACCCTCCGGCCATATCGGTAGAACAAACTCTCTTGCAAGGCGCTCCCAATCAGTTTTATTATAGTTTAGCTGAAACTCCCACCCTATGTCCCAGTGGCATTCCCTATCTGTGAGCTCAAACGTTATTAAATTATGGTCACTCGTTGTTATTTGGTCTCTTACTTTCCAATTATTCAAATGCCCAGCAAAGTTAGGTGATACTAATGTTATGTCTATGTTAGTTCCTCCTCCTCCACCGCCTGTGTAGGTGGGGGGATTCCCAGCTCTATTAGCGACCAAGTATTGTAGTGACATTATTGTCTCCTCCATCTTCTCCCCTCTGCCGTCCCGGGTGCCACTGTACCACAGGGGGGATTTCGCATTGACATCTGCCACCACCACTATCTTTCTACCTCTTAACGCTGCTGTTACTCTTGATAGATGGTCTAAATAGGCCTCGATGTCCTCGCCATATTGGAAGTACATATTAACTAAGTGAATGACCCCGACTGGAGTCTGGAGTTCAGTCACAATACAGTGTTCGTTTGAGAAATGAGCCAACACTGTGACTCGTATGGCTTTATTTAAGACTATAGTGGTGGCTTTAGGATCATCTCCAAAAGATACTATTTGCCAGCTGACACTGGCGAAAGCTATGTTCCCCGCAAGAGAGTATGGCTCCTGCAGACAGAGTACATCAAGACTCATCTCCTCCACCACCCTCCGTAGCTCCTGCATGACCAATCGGCTGTTATGTGCATTAAGTTGTCCTATTTGTAACTTAATCATCATGGGAAGTACGTGTGTACGTATTGTTCTGGAAAGGTCTTTCTCCAGTCAAAAGCTATCCTTCCATTGGCTAGAACAGCCTGCTTATAAATTTCATCTAAATCGAATTTTTCGTTCCTCCTTTGGAAAACCTTCTGAACAAGGTCACGCAGGGCGCCGAAGTCAGTGGGGAGATTCATGGTCTTTAACTGTATCCTATCAACAGCCTCCATGGCCGAGAAGGTGACTTTACGTCCGTACTGGTGTCCCACCCTCACTATATGCCTTAATGCTGTGGTCAGGACAGCCGGCTCCTCCAGACGCGAAAGTTGCAAAGCGTGTTCTAAATTTGGGTAGATCCTGATGGGGTCCACCTCTAAACGTTTAACTAACGGTTGGTCACAGGTATGGGTAACTACTGTACTACTAATTGCATTGACTTGGACTGGTCCTACAGATGTGAAGTTACTTTTAGTTTGGCCCGCTATTGCAGGACGCCTGACTGTGGGTGCCCGATCTTCTGGCGGTCTCGAGTTCCGGGGGGAGGGGAGAGCGATTGCTTCCCTTTCACACGGATCTGTCTGGATGGATACATCTACCATTTTTTCTGCTTTTCTTTCTTTAATGAAGGTTAAAAATTGCCTGAATTTGACAGCCCTGGCCGCGTCCCTGCGCCTCTTCCCCGGAGACTTCCTTTTAGGCATCCTGCGCACAACTGCGGTTTCAGCCATAGTCAATCCTTGAAATTAACCTTTGCTCCAGCATCCTGTAAGTTGGGCAATTCCTACCTGAGGCATTGCAGTTCTTCTTGCCTCTCTTTGTACATGGGATACAGATTCCGGATTTTGTACAATTTTTTCTAATGTGATCTTCCGCTCCACATCTGGAGCAAGCCGGCTTCCTGTCACAGTACTTGTGGATATGATCTAAATCTCCACAATTGTGGCAGCGAGGCACCACCAAGTAGTCCCTAACGTTAATAGCATGAAACCCAACATATATCCTTCCCATAGATGTAAGCTTTTTCCACATAGATCCTGTAACTTCTGCTACGTGATGTACTGTCTGCCTGTCTCGTGGTCCTGTCTTAAATTTTAATTTGAATTCATTTGTAAATTGTTCATTAGTCATGTCATCGAAATTCTGATTCTTTATCGTATTACACAGTTCATTGTTATCCATCGTAACCGGTACATCGTACATTATTACGAGTGGATTCCTTTTCTTTGGGGGTTCACACTTGACTGCCTTGCACAAATTTTGATTATTAAGAATTTTATTTTTATCTTCTTCAGTCGCCACGTCCACAATCACTACATTTTTAGTTGCCCTTACTTTATTAACTTTTATCTTATCCTTTACTGGGTTAATAACAGTCGTAAAAATCTCCTGAACCTTCTTTGTATCTTGGCCAGGCAGGGGTCTTAAAAAGACCGCCGTGTCTGGCTTTTGTGCCACTTTCGCTATCGTCTCTCTCGTTGTCTGGGACTTGGGTGCAGCCTGAGCTACTACACCTGCCCATGTCCTAGCCGGTTGTCTCCTAAGGGTGAAGTTTTCCCGTTGCAGCTCCACCACTCGCCCCTCAAGCCTTGCATGAGCAATCGCCCAGGAGGCAAGTTCATTTTTTATGGCCAAGATCGCGGTTTGACTGATCTTACCATTCTTTACGTTGGACTCCAACAGCTGTGTAATTCTGTTGTGTCTCTCCGTAACACTTTCGTCGATATCCTGCAGTTGCCCCGATGGGTCGGGAACAGAAAGCATCGAAGCTCTCGCGGAAGCACACGATTCACTTGTCTCAGGTTCAGCCATGATTGACAAGTGAAGAAAAAAGGGGTTGGGAGCCCGTCTCTAACCCCGGACCGGCTCCTCTGGCATGGGGGGGGACTAAGATGCAGCTCGCCCACCAACCTTGTCCCTAGGCCAAGGGCACCTCTGAGCCGCCGAGTTCAGCACACCGTTGCCAGTGTCCTGGTCCCCTTCAGTGGCCCCGTCACCGACGATTTCTCCCAGTGTTCCTCGGCAAGTGCACCCCGCACTCCGGAGAAGCGGATGCACTTCTCGCCCTTCGCCGCCTACTAGCCCGAGCTCCCACCTACAGGCCAAGGACCCGCTCCTACTCAGGTGGCGGGCCGGTCACCCAGTCGTTCGGCGGTCTGGACCCAGCTAACCTGGCCCAGGCGATGTCACCACCCCCTGGGTTTGGCAGAACACGCCCCGGTTTACCACGGGCGCGGCGAAGTGCACTTGCCGACTCGCGCCGAGGTCCCACGCCGACAAACGACGTCGCTGGCATACAGAGCACCAGCTGGTCTTGTGCTCTGCGAGTTGAGGGACAGATGGTTAGTCCCTCAGACACAGCTCCCCCTGTGCCACGCACCCTTCGCTTTCGCCTTGGGTTGGGGGCGTTTAACGTCCTACCGTGACGGGAGTTTAACGTCCTTCCTTGACACAACGACAACCCTCACCGTTCCACAGCCCGGAGGTGTTATGAGAGTGATGATGTGATAAAATGATGGTATGGCCCGGGTCTTATGTTGTGGAGTTTGACATCATCGAGACGGTGCGGCACTCAAACCCGAGTTACGTTCCCCGGAGGGCCTCCACACGTACTGGGGGATCATGGCCGACCATGTCTCACCCACCGCTTTTGATAATTCACGGTGGGCCAGTGCGGTTCAGTGAGGATTGCACCCAGTTAAGGGCTAGCCGTTTAACGTCATGCATGGACGGCCCTTCCCGTGTTAGCTTCACCCCATCTAAGGGGGTTACTGAGCGCCGGGGCCACGTCAAGGCCACGGGATAGGACATTACGGTCCCCGCCCCACTCAGGTTCCTCTGAGCCACAGAGCACTTCAGACAGTCTGAAGATTTCCGGGAATCAGAGGGTCTCCTGGCGGTTTTAACCCAGTTTCGGAAGGCAACACACCTTCCCCGGGTGGCGCCACGCAGACCGCTTTCCCGTGCGTCGGGACTCTGTTTGCATGTATTAGCTCTAGAATTACCACAGTTATCCAAGTAACGTGGGTACGATCTAAGGAACCATAACTGATTTAATGAGCCATTCGCGGTTTCACCTTAATGCGGCTTGTACTGAGACATGCATGGCTTAATCTTTGAGACAAGCATATGACTACTGGCAGGATCAACCAGGGAGCTGCGTCAACTAGAGCTGAGCAGCCGGCCGCCCGGGAGTGTGTCCCGGGGGCCCGCGCGAACACGCAAGCGTCCGCTCAATTATTCTGCAAACAGGAGGAGGCTGAGCTCCCCTGCACAACACACCTCGAAACCCTCTCAGGTCCCGGCGGCGCGCAGCGCCGTCCTAAGTACTTGGTCGGGTTCGAGAGAGGCGCAATCGCCCGGAGTTAGGCGAGTAGACGCTTTAGGTGCGACCACCCGTGCTCCCAACTGAGCTTGCCGCTGCCGACAGAGGCCCGGGAGCGTGCTGTCGTGGCATTGCCGGCGGGAGACAACACGCGCCACCTACGGTGACCGGCAGCTCCAACGCCAGCGCCACAGAAGGACAAAAGCCCCACTTGGGTGCCGAAGCGAACTCTCCCAGCACAGCGCACGCGCCAACACGTCCGCACAGCTGCGATACAAACCACCTGCGAGAACCGCTGGGGCGACCGAGCAGCAGACGGCGTCGCGGCGCCGAGCGCCGGGCGGCGGCGCATCCTCAGCGCACAAAGTCCTCAATCGGACCAGCACACTGCAGATGGCCACCGCGCTTCGCACCGGGCCCGCGAGGACCTACTTTGGCCGCAAGGCGCCGCGAGCAGGGGGCGCCGGCGCGCAGCTGCGCCGCCTGCCGCGTCCGTCGGCCGGCGCGCCTGCCACTGGCCGCCCCCACCAGCCGGCTGTGGCGCGTGCGCCCACGCACCGCGCTGCCAGCACGCCGGGCGGCCCCCCCTCACCGGCCGGGGACGGTCCCACCCAGCCACCGCCGCGTATCGCCTCACACCCAGATCCCCTTTCACGTTCGTGGGCATGGTGGGTCCCCTTTCACGTTCGTGGGCATGGTGGGTCTCCCTGAAACAACCGGTTAATAGCTCGACCGATCGTCGCCAACACTGATTCACCTCTAGCGAGAACAACCGCACCACAACGGGTTACCAGTTGTTCATTTGCGTAACGTCACCAGCAAACGTACACGTCCATCGCCATTTGCAACGAGTATTGCATGCCTGTGTCAGGTGTCACAACACACTACGTCTGCCCACATAGACGCAACAACATGTGCACGCCTAGAGAACACGTGGAAGGTAGACCCCGTACGTATGCGGTGTCCATTGCGCGAACGACTGTCAGCCCGCCTCTGCAGCATGTCGCAGATGTGGAACGCGGTGCAACATGCTATCACGGTGTGTGAGAAGAGACGACTACGTCCGAATACACGCTCCACTACATCAACAGACTGCTCATGCTGATCGCCATCCAGGGCGTCCGTTCCTCCCACACGTCTGTATGGCGTACCACACTGCAATCCAGCTCTTATAGGGAGACGACACGTAGCTGCGTGCACAATATTTGGACTGTATGGTCCGCCGTTGCTAGGCGCAGTCGTCATACGGTCACATGTGCCACGATGTATCATTCAGTACATACGGACCAATGTGCAGTACAGTTTGTGGGTTTTGCGTACATCGGCGGACAGGTGACAGGCCGTACCACAACGTAGGCTGAGTACGTCGGCATGCGAAGGGCATTGAACATGCAAACTTCTCACCGACCAGCTTGCGAAGGCAGGGGGGAAGGGGGGGGGGGGCGGCATGTACGTCCTGCTGCTATCCACACTACAGTGTATAGCAGGAGCATGTGGAAAGTCAGCAACACCTGCAAGGTGTTTAACATGACGCGATACACAGGGGACCGGGCAGTGCGAGTAGGGAACTATATTGCGAGGGTTGCGGTTAGGCAACACTACACCAATTTAACGGGTTGCATAACAATTACAGAGCAGGTTCAGCGACAACGTGCGTCAGGTTAAGGCGCAATATAGTTTAGGTTACGGCGCACTTTAGGTTAGGTTAAGGCACATTATAGGTTAGGTTAAGGCACATTATAGGTTAGGTTAAGGCACAACATGGGTTAGGTTAAGGCACAACATGGGTTAGGTTAAGGCACAACATGGGTTAGGTTAAGGCACAACATGGGTTAGGTTAAGGCACAACATGGGTTAGGTTAAGGCACAACATGGGTTAGGTTAAGGCACAACATGGGTTACGTTAAGGCACAACATGGGTTACGTTAAGGCACAACATGGGTTAGGTTAAGGCACAACATGGGTTAGGTTAAGGCACAACATGGGTTAGGTTAAGGCACAACATGGGTTAGGTTAAGGCACAACATGGGTTACGTTAAGGCACAACATGGGTTACGTTAAGGCACAACATGGGTTACGTTAAGGCACAACATGGGTTACGTTAAGGCACAACATGGGTTACGTTAAGGCACAACATGGGTTACGTTAAGGCACAACATGGGTTACGTTAAGGCACAACATGGGTTACGTTAAGGCACAAATTAGGTTAGGTTAAGGCACAAATTAGGTTAGGTTAAGGCGCAACGTAGGTTAGGTTAAGGCACAACGTAGGTTAGGTTAAGGCACAACGTAGGTTAGGTTAAGGCACAACGTAGGTTAGGTTAAGGCACAACGTAGGTTAGGTTAAGGCACAACGTAGGTTAGGTTAAGGCACAACGTAGGTTAGGTTAAGGCACAACGTAGGTTAGGTTAAGGCACAACGTAGGTTAGGTTAAGGCACAACGTAGGTTAGGTTAAGGCACAACGTAGGTTAGGTTAAGGCACAACGTAGGTTAGGTTAAGGCACAACGTAGGTTAGGTTAAGGCACGATATAGGTTAGGTTAAGGTACGATATAGGTTAGGTTAAGGTACGATATAGGTTAGGTTAAGGTACGATATAGGTTAGGTTAAGGTACGATATACGTTAGGTTAAGGTACGATATAGGTTAGGTTAAGGTACGATATAGGTTAGGTTAAGGTACGATATACGTTAGGTTAAGGTACGATATAGGTTAGGTTAAGGTACGATATAGGTTAGGTTAAGGTACGATATAGGTTAGGTTAAGGTACGATATAGGTTAGGTTAAGGTACAATATAGCTTAGGTTCAGATACACATTGTTGTAGGGAAAGGTGTATTTGGGGGGGGGGGGGCGGCAGGTTCGTT
>NW_026047431.1:202500-205000 GCF_023864345.2 Schistocerca serialis cubense
AGCGTGCTGTCGTGGCATTGCCGGCGGGAGACAACACGCGCCACCTACGGTGACCGGCAGCTCCAACGCCAGCGCCACAGAAGGACAAAAGCCCCACTTGGGTGCCGAAGCGAACTCTCCCAGCACAGCGCACGCGCCAACACGTCCGCACAGCTGCGATACAAACCACCTGCGAGAACCGCTGGGGCGACCGAGCAGCAGACGGCGTCGCGGCGCCGAGCGCCGGGCGGCGGCGCATCCTCAGCGCACAAAGTCCTCAATCGGACCAGCACACTGCAGATGGCCACCGCGCTTCGCACCGGGCCCGCGAGGACCTACTTTGGCCGCAAGGCGCCGCGAGCAGGGGGCGCCGGCGCGCAGCTGCGCCGCCTGCCGCGTCCGTCGGCCGGCGCGCCTGCCACTGGCCGCCCCCACCAGCCGGCTGTGGCGCGTGCGCCCACGCACCGCGCTGCCAGCACGCCGGGCGGCCCCCCCTCACCGGCCGGGGACGGTCCCACCCAGCCACCGCCGCGTATCGCCTCACACCCAGATCCCCTTTCACGTTCGTGGGCATGGTGGGTCCCCTTTCACGTTCGTGGGCATGGTGGGTCTCCCTGAAACAACCGGTTAATAGCTCGACCGATCGTCGCCAACACTGATTCACCTCTAGCGAGAACAACCGCACCACAACGGGTTACCAGTTGTTCATTTGCGTAACGTCACCAGCAAACGTACACGTCCATCGCCATTTGCAACGAGTATTGCATGCCTGTGTCAGGTGTCACAACACACTACGTCTGCCCACATAGACGCAACAACATGTGCACGCCTAGAGAACACGTGGAAGGTAGACCCCGTACGTATGCGGTGTCCATTGCGCGAACGACTGTCAGCCCGCCTCTGCAGCATGTCGCAGATGTGGAACGCGGTGCAACATGCTATCACGGTGTGTGAGAAGAGACGACTACGTCCGAATACACGCTCCACTACATCAACAGACTGCTCATGCTGATCGCCATCCAGGGCGTCCGTTCCTCCCACACGTCTGTATGGCGTACCACACTGCAATCCAGCTCTTATAGGGAGACGACACGTAGCTGCGTGCACAATATTTGGACTGTATGGTCCGCCGTTGCTAGGCGCAGTCGTCATACGGTCACATGTGCCACGATGTATCATTCAGTACATACGGACCAATGTGCAGTACAGTTTGTGGGTTTTGCGTACATCGGCGGACAGGTGACAGGCCGTACCACAACGTAGGCTGAGTACGTCGGCATGCGAAGGGCATTGAACATGCAAACTTCTCACCGACCAGCTTGCGAAGGCAGGGGGGAAGGGGGGGGGGCGGCATGTACGTCCTGCTGCTATCCACACTACAGTGTATAGCAGGAGCATGTGGAAAGTCAGCAACACCTGCAAGGTGTTTAACATGACGCGATACACAGGGGACCGGGCAGTGCGAGTAGGGAACTATATTGCGAGGGTTGCGGTTAGGCAACACTACACCAATTTAACGGGTTGCATAACAATTACAGAGCAGGTTCAGCGACAACGTGCGTCAGGTTAAGGCGCAATATAGTTTAGGTTACGGCGCACTTTAGGTTAGGTTAAGGCACATTATAGGTTAGGTTAAGGCACATTATAGGTTAGGTTAAGGCACAACATGGGTTAGGTTAAGGCACAACATGGGTTAGGTTAAGGCACAACATGGGTTAGGTTAAGGCACAACATGGGTTAGGTTAAGGCACAACATGGGTTAGGTTAAGGCACAACATGGGTTAGGTTAAGGCACAACATGGGTTAGGTTAAGGCACAACATGGGTTACGTTAAGGCACAACATGGGTTACGTTAAGGCACAACATGGGTTAGGTTAAGGCACAACATGGGTTAGGTTAAGGCACAACATGGGTTAGGTTAAGGCACAACATGGGTTAGGTTAAGGCACAACATGGGTTACGTTAAGGCACAACATGGGTTACGTTAAGGCACAACATGGGTTACGTTAAGGCACAACATGGGTTACGTTAAGGCACAACATGGGTTACGTTAAGGCACAACATGGGTTACGTTAAGGCACAACATGGGTTACGTTAAGGCACAACATGGGTTACGTTAAGGCACAAATTAGGTTAGGTTAAGGCACAAATTAGGTTAGGTTAAGGCGCAACGTAGGTTAGGTTAAGGCACAACGTAGGTTAGGTTAAGGCACAACGTAGGTTAGGTTAAGGCACAACGTAGGTTAGGTTAAGGCACAACGTAGGTTAGGTTAAGGCACAACGTAGGTTAGGTTAAGGCACAACGTAGGTTAGGTTAAGGCACAACGTAGGTTAGGTTAAGGCACAACGTAGGTTAGGTTAAGGCACAACGTAGGTTAGGTTAAGGCACAACGTAGGTTAGGTTAAGGCACAACGTAGGTTAGGTTAAGGCACAACGTAGGTTAGGTTAAGGCACGATAAAGGTTAGGTTAAGGTACGATATAGGTTAGGTTAAGGTACGATATAGGTTAGGTTAAGGTAC
>NW_026047431.1:215000-217500 GCF_023864345.2 Schistocerca serialis cubense
CAGCACACTGCAGATGGCCACCGCGCTTCGCACCGGGCCCGCGAGGACCTACTTTGGCCGCAAGGCGCCGCGAGCAGGGGGCGCCGGCGCGCAGCTGCGCCGCCTGCCGCGTCCGTCGGCCGGCGCGCCTGCCACTGGCCGCCCCCACCAGCCGGCTGTGGCGCGTGCGCCCACGCACCGCGCTGCCAGCACGCCGGGCGGCCCCCCCTCACCGGCCGGGGACGGTCCCACCCAGCCACCGCCGCGTATCGCCTCACACCCAGATCCCCTTTCACGTTCGTGGGCATGGTGGGTCCCCTTTCACGTTCGTGGGCATGGTGGGTCTCCCTGAAACAACCGGTTAATAGCTCGACCGATCGTCGCCAACACTGATTCACCTCTAGCGAGAACAACCGCACCACAACGGGTTACCAGTTGTTCATTTGCGTAACGTCACCAGCAAACGTACACGTCCATCGCCATTTGCAACGAGTATTGCATGCCTGTGTCAGGTGTCACAACACACTACGTCTGCCCACATAGACGCAACAACATGTGCACGCCTAGAGAACACGTGGAAGGTAGACCCCGTACGTATGCGGTGTCCATTGCGCGAACGACTGTCAGCCCGCCTCTGCAGCATGTCGCAGATGTGGAACGCGGTGCAACATGCTATCACGGTGTGTGAGAAGAGACGACTACGTCCGAATACACGCTCCACTACATCAACAGACTGCTCATGCTGATCGCCATCCAGGGCGTCCGTTCCTCCCACACGTCTGTATGGCGTACCACACTGCAATCCAGCTCTTATAGGGAGACGACACGTAGCTGCGTGCACAATATTTGGACTGTATGGTCCGCCGTTGCTAGGCGCAGTCGTCATACGGTCACATGTGCCACGATGTATCATTCAGTACATACGGACCAATGTGCAGTACAGTTTGTGGGTTTTGCGTACATCGGCGGACAGGTGACAGGCCGTACCACAACGTAGGCTGAGTACGTCGGCATGCGAAGGGCATTGAACATGCAAACTTCTCACCGACCAGCTTGCGAAGGCAGGGGGGAAGGGGGGGGGGGGGCGGCATGTACGTCCTGCTGCTATCCACACTACAGTGTATAGCAGGAGCATGTGGAAAGTCAGCAACACCTGCAAGGTGTTTAACATGACGCGATACACAGGGGACCGGGCAGTGCGAGTAGGGAACTATATTGCGAGGGTTGCGGTTAGGCAACACTACACCAATTTAACGGGTTGCATAACAATTACAGAGCAGGTTCAGCGACAACGTGCGTCAGGTTAAGGCGCAATATAGTTTAGGTTACGGCGCACTTTAGGTTAGGTTAAGGCACATTATAGGTTAGGTTAAGGCACATTATAGGTTAGGTTAAGGCACAACATGGGTTAGGTTAAGGCACAACATGGGTTAGGTTAAGGCACAACATGGGTTAGGTTAAGGCACAACATGGGTTAGGTTAAGGCACAACATGGGTTAGGTTAAGGCACAACATGGGTTAGGTTAAGGCACAACATGGGTTAGGTTAAGGCACAACATGGGTTACGTTAAGGCACAACATGGGTTACGTTAAGGCACAACATGGGTTAGGTTAAGGCACAACATGGGTTACGTTAAGGCACAACATGGGTTAGGTTAAGGCACAACATGGGTTAGGTTAAGGCACAACATGGGTTACGTTAAGGCACAACATGGGTTACGTTAAGGCACAACATGGGTTACGTTAAGGCACAACATGGGTTACGTTAAGGCACAACATGGGTTACGTTAAGGCACAACATGGGTTACGTTAAGGCACAACATGGGTTACGTTAAGGCACAACATGGGTTACGTTAAGGCACAAATTAGGTTAGGTTAAGGCACAAATTAGGTTAGGTTAAGGCGCAACGTAGGTTAGGTTAAGGCACAACGTAGGTTAGGTTAAGGCACAACGTAGGTTAGGTTAAGGCACAACGTAGGTTAGGTTAAGGCACAACGTAGGTTAGGTTAAGGCACAACGTAGGTTAGGTTAAGGCACAACGTAGGTTAGGTTAAGGCACAACGTAGGTTAGGTTAAGGCACAACGTAGGTTAGGTTAAGGCACAACGTAGGTTAGGTTAAGGCACAACGTAGGTTAGGTTAAGGCACAACGTAGGTTAGGTTAAGGCACAACGTAGGTTAGGTTAAGGCACGATATAGGTTAGGTTAAGGTACGATATAGGTTAGGTTAAGGTACGATATAGGTTAGGTTAAGGTACGATATAGGTTAGGTTAAGGTACGATATACGTTAGGTTAAGGTACGATATAGGTTAGGTTAAGGTACGATATACGTTAGGTTAAGGTACGATATACGTTAGGTTAAGGTACGATATAGGTTAGGTTAAGGTACGATATAGGTTAGGTTAAGGTACGATATAGGTTAGGTTAAGGTACAATATAGCTTAGGTTCAGATACACATTGTTGTAGGGAAAGGTGTATTTGGGGGGGGGGGCGGCAGGTTCGTTGATAGTGATTATCGT
>NW_026047431.1:227500-230000 GCF_023864345.2 Schistocerca serialis cubense
GGCGCGCAGCTGCGCCGCCTGCCGCGTCCGTCGGCCGGCGCGCCTGCCACTGGCCGCCCCCACCAGCCGGCTGTGGCGCGTGCGCCCACGCACCGCGCTGCCAGCACGCCGGGCGGCCCCCCCTCACCGGCCGGGGACGGTCCCACCCAGCCACCGCCGCGTATCGCCTCACACCCAGATCCCCTTTCACGTTCGTGGGCATGGTGGGTCCCCTTTCACGTTCGTGGGCATGGTGGGTCTCCCTGAAACAACCGGTTAATAGCTCGACCGATCGTCGCCAACACTGATTCACCTCTAGCGAGAACAACCGCACCACAACGGGTTACCAGTTGTTCATTTGCGTAACGTCACCAGCAAACGTACACGTCCATCGCCATTTGCAACGAGTATTGCATGCCTGTGTCAGGTGTCACAACACACTACGTCTGCCCACATAGACGCAACAACATGTGCACGCCTAGAGAACACGTGGAAGGTAGACCCCGTACGTATGCGGTGTCCATTGCGCGAACGACTGTCAGCCCGCCTCTGCAGCATGTCGCAGATGTGGAACGCGGTGCAACATGCTATCACGGTGTGTGAGAAGAGACGACTACGTCCGAATACACGCTCCACTACATCAACAGACTGCTCATGCTGATCGCCATCCAGGGCGTCCGTTCCTCCCACACGTCTGTATGGCGTACCACACTGCAATCCAGCTCTTATAGGGAGACGACACGTAGCTGCGTGCACAATATTTGGACTGTATGGTCCGCCGTTGCTAGGCGCAGTCGTCATACGGTCACATGTGCCACGATGTATCATTCAGTACATACGGACCAATGTGCAGTACAGTTTGTGGGTTTTGCGTACATCGGCGGACAGGTGACAGGCCGTACCACAACGTAGGCTGAGTACGTCGGCATGCGAAGGGCATTGAACATGCAAACTTCTCACCGACCAGCTTGCGAAGGCAGGGGGGAAGGGGGGGGGGCGGCATGTACGTCCTGCTGCTATCCACACTACAGTGTATAGCAGGAGCATGTGGAAAGTCAGCAACACCTGCAAGGTGTTTAACATGACGCGATACACAGGGGACCGGGCAGTGCGAGTAGGGAACTATATTGCGAGGGTTGCGGTTAGGCAACACTACACCAATTTAACGGGTTGCATAACAATTACAGAGCAGGTTCAGCGACAACGTGCGTCAGGTTAAGGCGCAATATAGTTTAGGTTACGGCGCACTTTAGGTTAGGTTAAGGCACATTATAGGTTAGGTTAAGGCACATTATAGGTTAGGTTAAGGCACAACATGGGTTAGGTTAAGGCACAACATGGGTTAGGTTAAGGCACAACATGGGTTAGGTTAAGGCACAACATGGGTTAGGTTAAGGCACAACATGGGTTAGGTTAAGGCACAACATGGGTTACGTTAAGGCACAACATGGGTTACGTTAAGGCACAACATGGGTTAGGTTAAGGCACAACATGGGTTAGGTTAAGGCACAACATGGGTTAGGTTAAGGCACAACATGGGTTAGGTTAAGGCACAACATGGGTTACGTTAAGGCACAACATGGGTTACGTTAAGGCACAACATGGGTTACGTTAAGGCACAACATGGGTTACGTTAAGGCACAACATGGGTTACGTTAAGGCACAACATGGGTTACGTTAAGGCACAACATGGGTTACGTTAAGGCACAAATTAGGTAAGGTTAAGGCACAAATTAGGTTAGGTTAAGGCGCAACGTAGGTTAGGTTAAGGCACAACGTAGGTTAGGTTAAGGCACAACGTAGGTTAGGTTAAGGCACAACGTAGGTTAGGTTAAGGCACAACGTAGGTTAGGTTAAGGCACAACGTAGGTTAGGTTAAGGCACAACGTAGGTTAGGTTAAGGCACAACGTAGGTTAGGTTAAGGCACAACGTAGGTTAGGTTAAGGCACAACGTAGGTTAGGTTAAGGCACAACGTAGGTTAGGTTAAGGCACAACGTAGGTTAGGTTAAGGCACGATATAGGTTAGGTTAAGGTACGATATAGGTTAGGTTAAGGTACGATATAGGTTAGGTTAAGGTACGATACAGGTTAGGTTAAGGTACGATATACGTTAGGTTAAGGTACGATATAGGTTAGGTTAAGGTACGATATAGGTTAGGTTAAGGTACGATATACGTTAGGTTAAGGTACGATATAGGTTAGGTTAAGGTACGATATAGGTTAGGTTAAGGTACGATATAGGTTAGGTTAAGGTACGATATAGGTTAGGTTAAGGTACAATATAGCTTAGGTTCAGATACACATTGTTGTAGGGAAAGGTGTATTTGGGGGGGGGGGGCGGCAGGTTCGTTGATAGTGATTATCGTAATTGGATGCCTGCGGCATTATCCGATTTGTCACGTCAGGATGCACTTTTGGCTCATGACAGGCGGCGCTCCGATTCCATGGTTGTGGCAGATCTGTGTCTTTCATTCCTGCCATTGTTTGTGTGCTGTGACAGGAGGCAGTATTGTGATGTT
>NW_026047431.1:235000-237500 GCF_023864345.2 Schistocerca serialis cubense
TTTCTTCTCCCGGCCTGATGAGACAAGGGCGAGAGAAAAACACTTCCGTGGGTTGACCTCGAGCCCGAGATCCCCCAAGGCCGACGTGGCGATGGTGAGAAGTTCCTGCAATCCGTCACGAGTCTCGGCGAACAGCAGGAGGTCATCAGCGAATGCAGCCGCATTTATCCGCCGTCCAAGAATGCGTGCACCAATATGAGCAGGCAGACGAGACAAGAGAATGTCAATAGACATGTTGAAGAGAATAGGAGACAGCGGGTCACCCTGCCGAACACCCCTCGAAGGCCGCACTAGATCTGACGACTTCCCATCCGCGCAGATAACCGTCGATCCCGCCTCATAGCATCCCTGGATGTAGTCAACGAACTCGACCGGCAGACCATGGGCCCTTAGCACAGGACCAAGGGCACCATGGGCAAGCGAGTCGAAGGCCTTTGACACATCCAGAGATGCCAAGTACAGCGAGCCGGCAGCTCGGCACGCCTGGGTCATCGCCAGATCCAGAAGAAAGGTGTTATGAAGCATCCCATCCTGAGGGATGAAAGCCCGCTGGCGACCGTCCAACACACAGTAGCGCATCAGGCGGCCAACCAGAACCTTGTGAAAGGCTCTGGTCAGCACCGAGCACACTGTGATCGGACGAAAGTCAGCAGGGGATGCTACGGCGGTCTTCTTGGGCAGCAGGATTGTTCTGGCCTGAAGGAGTCGGGATGGAAGGGAACGGGAAAGGAGAAGGAAATTAAGGATCTTGAGGAGAACCTCCCGGGGAAGGCGACGCAGTTGCGTCGGCGTGAGGCCGTCAGGACCTGCAGCAGAATTGCGAGGCGGGAGAGCAGCGGTGGCTTCTTCTGCAGAAATGGGAGCCCAGAGGTCACGGAAGGGCACCCTCTTCGAGAATGGCAGCAGCTCATCGGACAGACCCTCCCCACGCGGAGGTCGAGACCTGACACGTGGTGGAGAGAAGAGGTCTGTCCAAAACTCAATCAGCCCTGGGATGGATGGTGGCTGATGCAAGAGTGTGCCATCAAGAAGTCCGTTGATACAGCGTGCTCCGTTCTTCTTGAAAGCACGCTGAACCACCGCATACTCCCATCTCCTGCGTGCACGCTTCCGCTCTGGGGGCTGTTGGGTCCGCACACTCGCAGCTTGGTGGACGGCTGGCTCCCTGCTGCCTACTTCGTCAAGAGCAGACAGCAACATAGCCTGGATTGTTTCACGGCTAGTGGTGGGACCCAGAGCCACGAGATCATCAAGCGAGCGGAATCGGCGGTCTGATTGGGGGAGTTCTGCTACAAATGACCAGATGGCTAGGTCAACATCTTCCCCACAAGGTGGAGACTGTGGCAAAGAATGTCTGACTGCAGGCTCGCTAGGAGGACCCCGAAGGCCGCGATCCATGCCAGCAAGCTCGGTGACAAACTTCGCCACCATGTCTTTGTAGGACTGCACTCTACGCTGACATTTAATTGATTCCAGCGTACGCTCGGGGAAGGCCTTTGCAAGCTCCTGGTTTAAAAATCTGCAACCCTGGGTGGCAAGAGTCGCTTCTGCATGGGCCAGACGCAGGAGCTCTTCCTGGGACCACCTGGCCTTCTTCCTCTCGGTCTTGATCTCAGCATTAACAGCACTCGGATGGGCGCGACGCCGATGGACACCAAGTCCGGTCTTGGTGGAGAAGGACCGCATACAATCAGGGCAGATGGCGGGGAGCAGCGCTCGACCCGCACCGGTTGGCTGGTTGGCTGGCTCATCAGCTGGCACAGGCGCTCCAGCGGGAGGCCTGGTACCACGTTCGCTTCTATTAGTTGCACCAGCTGTAACAAAGGCAGGGGGGGAGGTAACCCCCAAGCCCGAAAAGCACCCTGCTCTGTCGGTCGGGATACTGGAAAGGTACACCTACGCGAAACCTTTCACAGCACCCTCACGACTCCCGCCACTTGAAGGCCAGAGCTAGGATTTCCCACCGAGAGGCTAATTGAACCATCATCCACCCGACATCACAAGGATGCTGAGGGGTGAATCGAGCGGGTCCATATATTACGCATCAGGTGGGCTTTGGGAGTCATAGTTACTCCCGCCGTTTACCCGCGCTTGCTTGAATTTCTTCACGTTGACATTCAGAGCACTGGGCAGAAATCACATTGCGTCAACACCCGCTAGGGCCATCGCAATGCTTTGTTTTAATTAGACAGTCGGATTCCCCCAGTCCGTGCCAGTTCTGAGTTGATCGTTGAATGGCGGCCGAAGAGAATCCGCGCACCCGCGCGCCCCCGGAGGAGCACGCTAAGGCGGACGCGGCCTCGCAGCAAGGAAGATCCGTGGGAGGCCAAGGCACGGGACCGAGCTCGGATCCTGCACGCAGGTTGAAGCACCGGGGCGCGAACGCCGCGCAGGCGCGCGCATCCTGCACCGCCGGCCAGCACGAGGCCGACCAACGGCGAGAGCAGACCACGCCCGCGCTAAACGCCCGCACTTACCGGCACCCCTACGGCACTCACCT
>NW_026047431.1:242500-245000 GCF_023864345.2 Schistocerca serialis cubense
TGAGACAAGCATATGACTACTGGCAGGATCAACCAGGGAGCTGCGTCAACTAGAGCTGAGCAGCCGGCCGCCCGGGAGTGTGTCCCGGGGGCCCGCGCGAACACGCAAGCGTCCGCTCAATTATTCTGCAAACAGGAGGAGGCTGAGCTCCCCTGCACAACACACCTCGAAACCCTCTCAGGTCCCGGCGGCGCGCAGCGCCGTCCTAAGTACTTGGTCGGGTTCGAGAGAGGCGCAATCGCCCGGAGTTAGGCGAGTAGACGCTTTAGGTGCGACCACCCGTGCTCCCAACTGAGCTTGCCGCTGCCGACAGAGGCCCGGGAGCGTGCTGTCGTGGCATTGCCGGCGGGAGACAACACGCGCCACCTACGGTGACCGGCAGCTCCAACGCCAGCGCCACAGAAGGACAAAAGCCCCACTTGGGTGCCGAAGCGAACTCTCCCAGCACAGCGCACGCGCCAACACGTCCGCACAGCTGCGATACAAACCACCTGCGAGAACCGCTGGGGCGACCGAGCAGCAGACGGCGTCGCGGCGCCGAGCGCCGGGCGGCGGCGCATCCTCAGCGCACAAAGTCCTCAATCGGACCAGCACACTGCAGATGGCCACCGCGCTTCGCACCGGGCCCGCGAGGACCTACTTTGGCCGCAAGGCGCCGCGAGCAGGGGGCGCCGGCGCGCAGCTGCGCCGCCTGCCGCGTCCGTCGGCCGGCGCGCCTGCCACTGGCCGCCCCCACCAGCCGGCTGTGGCGCGTGCGCCCACGCACCGCGCTGCCAGCACGCCGGGCGGCCCCCCCTCACCGGCCGGGGACGGTCCCACCCAGCCACCGCCGCGTATCGCCTCACACCCAGATCCCCTTTCACGTTCGTGGGCATGGTGGGTCCCCTTTCACGTTCGTGGGCATGGTGGGTCTCCCTGAAACAACCGGTTAATAGCTCGACCGATCGTCGCCAACACTGATTCACCTCTAGCGAGAACAACCGCACCACAACGGGTTACCAGTTGTTCATTTGCGTAACGTCACCAGCAAACGTACACGTCCATCGCCATTTGCAACGAGTATTGCATGCCTGTGTCAGGTGTCACAACACACTACGTCTGCCCACATAGACGCAACAACATGTGCACGCCTAGAGAACACGTGGAAGGTAGACCCCGTACGTATGCGGTGTCCATTGCGCGAACGACTGTCAGCCCGCCTCTGCAGCATGTCGCAGATGTGGAACGCGGTGCAACATGCTATCACGGTGTGTGAGAAGAGACGACTACGTCCGAATACACGCTCCACTACATCAACAGACTGCTCATGCTGATCGCCATCCAGGGCGTCCGTTCCTCCCACACGTCTGTATGGCGTACCACACTGCAATCCAGCTCTTATAGGGAGACGACACGTAGCTGCGTGCACAATATTTGGACTGTATGGTCCGCCGTTGCTAGGCGCAGTCGTCATACGGTCACATGTGCCACGATGTATCATTCAGTACATACGGACCAATGTGCAGTACAGTTTGTGGGTTTTGCGTACATCGGCGGACAGGTGACAGGCCGTACCACAACGTAGGCTGAGTACGTCGGCATGCGAAGGGCATTGAACATGCAAACTTCTCACCGACCAGCTTGCGAAGGCAGGGGGGAAGGGGGGGGGGGCGGCATGTACGTCCTGCTGCTATCCACACTACAGTGTATAGCAGGAGCATGTGGAAAGTCAGCAACACCTGCAAGGTGTTTAACATGACGCGATACACAGGGGACCGGGCAGTGCGAGTAGGGAACTATATTGCGAGGGTTGCGGTTAGGCAACACTACACCAATTTAACGGGTTGCATAACAATTACAGAGCAGGTTCAGCGACAACGTGCGTCAGGTTAAGGCGCAATATAGTTTAGGTTACGGCGCACTTTAGGTTAGGTTAAGGCACATTATAGGTTAGGTTAAGGCACATTATAGGTTAGGTTAAGGCACAACATGGGTTAGGTTAAGGCACAACATGGGTTAGGTTAAGGCACAACATGGGTTAGGTTAAGGCACAACATGGGTTAGGTTAAGGCACAACATGGGTTAGGTTAAGGCACAACATGGGTTAGGTTAAGGCACAACATGGGTTACGTTAAGGCACAACATGGGTTACGTTAAGGCACAACATGGGTTACGTTAAGGCACAACATGGGTTAGGTTAAGGCACAACATGGGTTAGGTTAAGGCACAACATGGGTTAGGTTAAGGCACAACATGGGTTAGGTTAAGGCACAACATGGGTTACGTTAAGGCACAACATGGGTTACGTTAAGGCACAACATGGGTTACGTTAAGGCACAACATGGGTTACGTTAAGGCACAACATGGGTTACGTTAAGGCACAACATGGGTTACGTTAAGGCACAACATGGGTTACGTTAAGGCACAAATTAGGTTAGGTTAAGGCACAAATTAGGTTAGGTTAAGGCGCAACGTAGGTTAGGTTAAGGCACAACGTAGGTTAGGTTAAGGCACAACGTAG
>NW_026047431.1:255000-265000 GCF_023864345.2 Schistocerca serialis cubense
CCGGAGTTAGGCGAGTAGACGCTTTAGGTGCGACCACCCGTGCTCCCAACTGAGCTTGCCGCTGCCGACAGAGGCCCGGGAGCGTGCTGTCGTGGCATTGCCGGCGGGAGACAACACGCGCCACCTACGGTGACCGGCAGCTCCAACGCCAGCGCCACAGAAGGACAAAAGCCCCACTTGGGTGCCGAAGCGAACTCTCCCAGCACAGCGCACGCGCCAACACGTCCGCACAGCTGCGATACAAACCACCTGCGAGAACCGCTGGGGCGACCGAGCAGCAGACGGCGTCGCGGCGCCGAGCGCCGGGCGGCGGCGCATCCTCAGCGCACAAAGTCCTCAATCGGACCAGCACACTGCAGATGGCCACCGCGCTTCGCACCGGGCCCGCGAGGACCTACTTTGGCCGCAAGGCGCCGCGAGCAGGGGGCGCCGGCGCGCAGCTGCGCCGCCTGCCGCGTCCGTCGGCCGGCGCGCCTGCCACTGGCCGCCCCCACCAGCCGGCTGTGGCGCGTGCGCCCACGCACCGCGCTGCCAGCACGCCGGGCGGCCCCCCCTCACCGGCCGGGGACGGTCCCACCCAGCCACCGCCGCGTATCGCCTCACACCCAGATCCCCTTTCACGTTCGTGGGCATGGTGGGTCCCCTTTCACGTTCGTGGGCATGGTGGGTCTCCCTGAAACAACCGGTTAATAGCTCGACCGATCGTCGCCAACACTGATTCACCTCTAGCGAGAACAACCGCACCACAACGGGTTACCAGTTGTTCATTTGCGTAACGTCACCAGCAAACGTACACGTCCATCGCCATTTGCAACGAGTATTGCATGCCTGTGTCAGGTGTCACAACACACTACGTCTGCCCACATAGACGCAACAACATGTGCACGCCTAGAGAACACGTGGAAGGTAGACCCCGTACGTATGCGGTGTCCATTGCGCGAACGACTGTCAGCCCGCCTCTGCAGCATGTCGCAGATGTGGAACGCGGTGCAACATGCTATCACGGTGTGTGAGAAGAGACGACTACGTCCGAATACACGCTCCACTACATCAACAGACTGCTCATGCTGATCGCCATCCAGGGCGTCCGTTCCTCCCACACGTCTGTATGGCGTACCACACTGCAATCCAGCTCTTATAGGGAGACGACACGTAGCTGCGTGCACAATATTTGGACTGTATGGTCCGCCGTTGCTAGGCGCAGTCGTCATACGGTCACATGTGCCACGATGTATCATTCAGTACATACGGACCAATGTGCAGTACAGTTTGTGGGTTTTGCGTACATCGGCGGACAGGTGACAGGCCGTACCACAACGTAGGCTGAGTACGTCGGCATGCGAAGGGCATTGAACATGCAAACTTCTCACCGACCAGCTTGCGAAGGCAGGGGGGAAGGGGGGGGGGGCGGCATGTACGTCCTGCTGCTATCCACACTACAGTGTATAGCAGGAGCATGTGGAAAGTCAGCAACACCTGCAAGGTGTTTAACATGACGCGATACACAGGGGACCGGGCAGTGCGAGTAGGGAACTATATTGCGAGGGTTGCGGTTAGGCAACACTACACCAATTTAACGGGTTGCATAACAATTACAGAGCAGGTTCAGCGACAACGTGCGTCAGGTTAAGGCGCAATATAGTTTAGGTTACGGCGCACTTTAGGTTAGGTTAAGGCACATTATAGGTTAGGTTAAGGCACATTATAGGTTAGGTTAAGGCACAACATGGGTTAGGTTAAGGCACAACATGGGTTAGGTTAAGGCACAACATGGGTTAGGTTAAGGCACAACATGGGTTAGGTTAAGGCACAACATGGGTTAGGTTAAGGCACAACATGGGTTAGGTTAAGGCACAACATGGGTTAGGTTAAGGCACAACATGGGTTACGTTAAGGCACAACATGGGTTACGTTAAGGCACAACATGGGTTAGGTTAAGGCACAACATGGGTTAGGTTAAGGCACAACATGGGTTAGGTTAAGGCACAACATGGGTTAGGTTAAGGCACAACATGGGTTACGTTAAGGCACAACATGGGTTACGTTAAGGCACAACATGGGTTACGTTAAGGCACAACATGGGTTACGTTAAGGCACAACATGGGTTACGTTAAGGCACAACATGGGTTACGTTAAGGCACAACATGGGTTACGTTAAGGCACAACATGGGTTACGTTAAGGCACAAATTAGGTTAGGTTAAGGCACAACGTAGGTTAGGTTAAGGCGCAACGTAGGTTAGGTTAAGGCACAACGTAGGTTAGGTTAAGGCACAACGTAGGTTAGGTTAAGGCACAACGTAGGTTAGGTTAAGGCACAACGTAGGTTAGGTTAAGGCACAACGTAGGTTAGGTTAAGGCACAACGTAGGTTAGGTTAAGGCACAACGTAGGTTAGGTTAAGGCACAACGTAGGTTAGGTTAAGGCACAACGTAGGTTAGGTTAAGGCACAACGTAGGTTAGGTTAAGGCACAACGTAGGTTAGGTTAAGGCACAACGTAGGTTAGGTTAAGGCACAACGTAGGATAGGTTAAGGCACAACGTAGGTTAGGTTAAGGCACGATATAGGTTAGGTTAAGGTACGATATAGGTTAGGTTAAGGTACGATATAGGTTAGGTTAAGGTACGATATAGGTTAGGTTAAGGTACGATATACGTTAGGTTAAGGTACGATATAGGTTAGGTTAAGGTACGATATAGGTTAGGTTAAGGTACGATATACGTTAGGTTAAGGTACGATATAGGTTAGGTTAAGGTACGATATAGGTTAGGTTAAGGTACGATATAGGTTAGGTTAAGGTACGATATAGGTTAGGTTAAGGTACAATATAGCTTAGGTTCAGATACACATTGTTGTAGGGAAAGGTGTATTTGGGGGGGGGGGGGCGGCAGGTTCGTTGATAGTGATTATCGTAATTGGATGCCTGCGGCATTATCCGATTTGTCACGTCAGGATGCACTTTTGGCTCATGACAGGCGGCGCTCCGATTCCATGGTTGTGGCAGATCTGTGTCTTTCATTCCTGCCATTGTTTGTGTGCTGTGACAGGAGGCAGTATTGTGATGTTGGGTGCACCCCTGTGTAGGACATGTGTGGGTGTTCGTGGCTTAGCTGAGCAATGTGCGGATGTCGGAAGGGTGGGATATTGTGTTTTCTGGGTGGACCTCCCGGTCTGGTAATGATAGTGTGGATTGTGTCATGTGGCGGAGAGGATGCACTGGATGTTCTTCCATGCTGGTGGTTAGATATTGTGTGTGTGCCTGTTACAGGCAGAGAGTAGTGTGTGATAAGAGAGTAGTGTGTGATAAGAGTGTCTGGCTGACGTGTGGTTCTCATTGTGTGCAGAGTCTTTCAGCATGTATAGGGACGGTTGTATATATTATCTGTATTCTGATGGCTCTGCATCTATTACTAATCAGTGCCGTGTATACGGTTACTCTGGTTCCAGTCGAAACTGTTCTATCTCTGTACATTAGTGACACTACGGCTCCACTATGTTGCCGCCCCTGTCGGCCGTTTCCCCCAGTGTATGGCTAATGATTATCAGCAGTCAGTCTATTAGTCAATACCGGTAGTGTGACGACGTCAAATGTCCGGGATGGGGGAAGCTACACCCTTCCCGTGGGTCAGGGCCTAGAAAGACTCTTCCCACGCAGGAGACTGACTGTCGTTACTCTTCCGAGACATATATGTGCCCAGCGTTTTTTGCGACTGCGAGTGCAACGCCAGGAGGCTCGGACTGTCGTTACTCTTCCGAGAAATATATTTGCCCATCGTTTTTTGCGACTGCGAGTGCAACGCCAGGAGGCTCGGACTGTCGTTACTCTTCCGAGAAATATATGTGCCCAGCGTTTTTTGCGACTGCGAGTGCAACGCCAGGAGGCTCGGATTGTCGTTACTCTTCCGAGATATATATTTGCCCAGCGTTTTTTGCGACTGCGAGTGCAACGCCCACGGGTGCCGACATGGATGGGGCGCTTCCTAGCTGATGGCTCAGCATGAGAATCCGTACAGTGAGCAATGCGATCGCGTCTGTAGCTTGTACGTGGTACAGCTCGCAGCTCATGAATAGGGACATTTTTTTTTTTTTTTTTTTTTTTTTTTTTTTTTTTTTTTTTTTTTTTTTTCCATTTAACCACATTTGAAACCCACCGCCTTGATAACTATGGTGGGTTGTTAGCTTACTGACTTCAGTATGTCTGCAGCAAGTCATGGTCTCTTAGCCGTTGCAGATGCTCACAAATGGTTTGTTTGCGAGTAGCTGCACCGTTCCCGTCCCTAGCCACGTGGAGGCGGACCAGATCTGAGCTATTACATGCTGTATGCGTGGTTTGCTATTTCACTTACACAGTGTTATCATGTTAATAATATTTAATATAGAAAAAATAAAACTGAATAAAAAAAAAGATAACAAAAATATTAACGTATTGATTTATAGGAAGCAAATATACAATATAGAACTACGTAGGATATCAAGGAAATATGAAACATCGTGATTTACAAAAGAAAAGAGAATCAGGAAGATATTTACATCTATGAGAGTTGCTTATAAGAGTTGCTTTGAAATTATAGCTTGGAATCTTGGTTAAAAACAGAAAAGCACTGTTACTTTACACAATTAGAATAAGGAAAGTATTTACATCTATGAGAGTTGCTATAGGAGTTGCTTTGAGATTGTTGCTTAGAAGCTTGGTTAACACAATTACACAATTACACAATTACACAATTAGAATAAGGAAAATATTTACATATATGAGAGTTGCTATAGGAGTTGCTTTGAGACTGTAGCTTAGATGCTTGGTTAAAAACAGGGTCACATTCCTATTACAGACTACATTGTCTACTTCAGCAAGGGCAGAGTCGCTGCCGTATTACAATTTGTTTACATACACCCTAGTCTCATTATATACTGTTTTAGAACATTTAATGTAATCCTTAATAATGTACTCATACTGGTATTAATCAAGGCCTGTCACACTCTCTTACGACTAATAAAACTGATAACATGTTAACATATAAATTTTGAGATTGGTTATTGCAGCTATCTTCAAACAGTTACTAATATTTACACAAATTTACTGATAGTCATACAATTGGTCTTCTAATGGGTCCTGGCCCCATCTAGTTAAAGACTGCACTACAAAGATATAAAAACATTTTCATAGATATAATACATAAAGGGGGGAATGTGGCTCTAGGTGGTGCAAGTATATGTAAGATATAAACATAAAGGTTCTAAGCAGTACACTTATATACAACACCATACAATTGGTCTTCTAAAGGGTCCTGGCACCATCTAGTTAAAACTTCATTAAAAAGATATAAAACATTTTAATAGATATAATACGTAAAGGGGGGAATGTGGCTCTGGGTATTGCAAGTATACGTATGATATAAACACTAAGGTTCTAAGCAGTACACTTATCTACAACACCCATAACAGCTGGCACAGGCCCTTCAAAAGTAGCTACTTTGGAAATTATAGTTCCTGTTCTGGGCATTACAAAAATAAAACAAATTTACTGATATTTATACAATCTTCCTTCTGTAGGGTCCTGCCACCATCTAGTTCAAATTGCATTTAAAAGATGTACAAAGAAAATTAATGATACACAAACAAAAAGGCTATCTGCAGTACAATTGTGTTTAATGTACATCACAGCAGGCACAGGCCCTTCAAGTACAGCTACTTTATGATATAGTACAATTACTAAGGGTGTAGTAGGTTTTTACACCTTCAGACATTTCCAGATCTTTGTTTTGAGTCTGATTCAGTCCTTTCTAGTGTGGAGTTTTCCTATAGCTGACGAACCTTCATAATTAGTGCCAAGCTAGATGCTTCAATTTAGTCTCATTCTAGGTCCATTTCACTTTGTGTATCACTTTCAGAATTAGTATCAGTACTTGTTTCTGTAGTGTAATTTAGGCCTTGTGTACAATGATGTCTCTGTCTCCTACCATTGGGATTCTGCCTTCTAAAAAGGTCATACATTTCTGTAGAGACCTTGTCTGTTATGTCATTGAGTGTGTTCCATGAGTCTTGGTTACGTATTTGTTGTTTGATATGTGTGTCATCTAGAACTTGCCGTACATGCGTAAGGGTGTTACACGTAAGTGCGACATGTTCAGGGGTCCCCAGGTCCCAACAGACACACATGTCACTCTCGGCTAATCCAACACGTGTTAAATGTACTGGATACGGCCCATGACCCGTTAAAAAGTGGACCATCCCACGGCTTGGGTCCACATGTGTTAGTCTCAGCCTCTCCTCAATATCTGGAAAAAAGGAATAGACGCGACGCCCCTTTTCTGAAGAGTCCCATTCCCTTTGCCATGTTACATTACGCCATTTTTTGAGTCCCAGTCTGTCCCTGATCTCTTCCCCAGTTATCTCCCGCACCTTATCTCCTCTTCGTTTTTGAAGCCAATAGGAGGCAGCCCTATATTTTATTGTGATGTCAATGGGGTAGATTCCCATGACCACACACAGGGCTTCCGCAGATGTCGTGCTGAAAGCGCCAGTCATTCTCAGTAGCGTACTTCTCTGTCCTCTTCTAATTAGAGTTTTATTGGTTTGCAACAATAATCGGTGTGCCCAGGTACTTGCTGCGAAACATGCTATGGCCTCAAAGATTGCTATGTGATATGTCCGTAGTAGCTTTAGTGGCAGTCTGTACTGCGTCGAGTTTAATCTGGCGAGCTTGTGCATGATTTTACTGGCTTTATCTATTGTTAGTTTCATGTGTTCGCTGAAATTTTGCTTCTCATCTAAATGTAGGCCGAGGTAGCGCGTAACTTGTTTTCTCTGTATGTTAACATCGTTTAGTTTCAGAATCGGATTTCTCTGCAGCACTCCTTTGAGTAATATGTAAACTGTTTTATTTGCAGCAATATGAAATCTGTTTTTCTTACACCAGCCGTCGATTTTCATGAGGAGTTGCGTGCCGTTCTGTTCCAGTGCGGCTCGTGAGTTCGCCGACGTCAGAAGTAGAAGATCGTCAGCATAAGCCACCACCCCTCTTACACGGTGATCTTGGGCCATAATATCCAAGAGGGGCTCAAAGACGATGTCCCAAAAAATCGGGCCACATATCGAGCCTTGTGGGCAGCCTTTACTAATACGTCTCACTACCTTTCTTGTGCCTCCTCTCCACTCCACTACTCTGTTACGACAGTAGTCTAGTAGACTGTTGTATAAAGATGTAGGTAACTGGATCTCTCTGAGGCGAGCAAACAGTGATGGCCACCATAGATTGTCAAAGGCTCCAGCCACATCAATAAGTATAGCCATCACGTACTTGTCCAGAGTGCTGTTCGTAATCTGTAGTGCTTGATTGATAGCATCGTCTATGCACTTCTCCTTTCTGAAGCCATACTGGAAGGGTGTAAGGCCGGTAAGACGTCTTTGGGACTGTAGCCTATCACACAATAGCCTTTCCTGCACCTTTGCCAGTGTGTTTAATAAACATATAGGACGGTATGTTTTAGGATCCGTCGGGTCCTTGTCCTCGGACTTTTTAATAATGACCGCCTCGGCTGTTTTCCACAAATGTGGGATTCTACCTGTGCTGAAAGCATCATTAAACAATTTTGTGAGAAATGGCGTAATTTGGATAACTGCCTGTTTTATTGTTTCTGGGAAGATTTTATCTGGGCCAGGTGCTTTACCACTCTTAAGTTTTTTGATTGCTATTGCGACTTCTTCTTGTGAGAATGGCAAGGTAATTCTGTCACTTATGTAAGTTTCCTTCATTTTACGTCTGAGATCTATGTGACACTGATCATCTTGTGTGTGGTCGTCATTTGGCAGTAGTCTGCTTAAAAGATACTCAGCCGAGCTCCGCCATCCCTCCGTCATGGTGCCATCAGATTGTTTTAGTGTCGAGAGTACAGTCGGTGTCCTTAGGCGTTCTGACTGAAGTTTATACGGCTGCCCCCATATATCTTTTTGTAATTCTGTTTTAACAAAGTTTGTCCAATGATTGATCCTGGTTTTGTGTAATTCCTCTTTGTACTTATGTCTTGCATTTCTATAGAGTTGAAGCCTTATTTGTCTCTCCGGCGCCGTTTTCGCGGTCTGGTAGTGTTTACGTTTTACTCTAGATTCTCTACGCAGTCTGGTTAGTTCCGCTGACCATGGCAGCTGCTTTCCACCCTTATCATGTACCGTGGGGATACTTGCACGCTGCGCCTTCTGTAGGACACTAGTTAGAATGTGCGTCCTGTAGTCTATGCTGCCATTGACGGTTGACAAAGATGCTGCCGTGACCATATCCCTGAGTTTTGGCCAATTTGCCTTACTCATCAATAAACGCTGATGTTGAGCGTCCCTATTTTGTATGGACATAGGACGGTTTATCTCAATGATAATGGGATTATGGTCACTACATGTGGCTCGATCCATAACCTCCCAGGTATTGATGAGTGGTATAGACTTGGTGTTCGCTAGTGAGATGTCAATATTGGTTTCACCTCCGGCATGTCCACGAAAAGTTGGTGGTTGTCCTGCTTTATTTAGGACGAAAAGGTTGCATTCATTAATCACATCTGTCACTGTTTGTCCCCTCTCATCCGTTCTGCTCGAATGCCACAACGTCGACTTTGCATTTATATCTGCCACAATTAAAAGTTTTTTGTCTTTTGAGAATTGAGCTATGTCCCTTATTTTATCAACAAAAGGTTGGATATCGTAGGAAAATTGAGCATAAATTGAGGATATTATCCATATATCTCGTCCTATGGCTATTTCGGCGGTGGCCACATGCTCAGAACATAACTGAGCAATCTTTGTGACTGCAATACTTTTATTTACTACTATTATGGCCGACTTTGCGCCAGACGTGCCAGCAACTGTTATGTAATTAGAGGGTAGCTCTGGGATCTTGCCGCCACGCAGGAGAGGTTCCTGAACACAGAGGACGTCTGCTTTTACTTCTCCCAAGAACCTGCCTAGTTCCATACTAACTGTGGAACTCCTCATACAATTCAGTTGGATCACCTTCAAGGCGGATTTTCCAGAGAAGGAAAACTCACAAGCTGTTTAGGGTCGAGGGAGACTCGTCCATGTATTCTAGCCAGATCCATAGAGATTATGTGCAGGTAATGGGAAACTCGTCTGTGGACACATAGAGGTCTGCTGGCGTGAAATTTGTTGTTTATTACAATGCACCACATTGGGTCTGAGCTTCGCCTGCCACTAGTTATTCGCTGTAGAAAACCTAACCCGTTATTTAATGTTTTATGTTTGAGCCAACTACTATTATCCGACTCTGCATCAGTAAGTTTATAAATTCTGACATGTGCTTTTCGGGGAGTTATTTTGGTGTGGTTACTGTAGCTTCCTTCTTGGTTATTGTACGTTGTTAACGGTTTCATATTCTGTACGCTCAATCTGCCTTTCGTATAGCTGTCTATATGTCGGACACTCAGGGCCCCCCCCTTTATTGCATACCCTGTTTCTGTACATACATGGTATACATCCCACTATAGTCTCCTCTTGGCACTCAAGTTGTTTATGGCCTGTTTTTGCACATTTGCCACATACTATGGGTTTTTCACAGTACCTCGGTGAGTGCCCAAGACCCCAGCATTTGGAGCATTTTTGGACAGCTACGTAATCTTCAATGTGAAGTGACTCAAACTGTATGTAGACTCTTTCTTTTTGCAGGAGAAGTAGTCTAACCCTTGGTGTTACTTCAAGAATATTATTGACAGTTCGTCTTCCCCTTACACCCTTTTTAAATTTAATTTTAACCTCATTTTGGAACTCCTCCTTGTTTATATGCTCACTGAGATTTATTTCATACAGCTCCTCTAGGAACTCTTCATCTGTAAGGGATGTTCCTACTCTGTAAACTGCAAGGAGAGGTCTGAATTTCCTAGGTTCCTCACATCTAATGTTTTGTAGGTGTGCCGTTTTTTCTATTAGCTTTTGTTTGTCCTGTTGTGTTTCGGTTTCTATTATTACTGTATTTGCTGTAGATCGTATTGCCTTAATTTTAA
>NW_026047431.1:270000-277500 GCF_023864345.2 Schistocerca serialis cubense
AGCGTCATGGCGCTTGACCCGGGACCCGTGCGTCCGAAAGCAAGCCTGAAGTACGTGGTTGGCGGTCTCCACGGCCTGGCACCCCGCGCGGCATCTGGTGTCCGCCTCCCGCCCGCGACTGCGCCGTGCCTTCGTAGGGAAGGCGTTGATGCGGGCGCGGAGGGCGTCGATGTATTCACGCCCAGATAGCAGGCGACTGGTGTCGGCGACCCACTGATGTTGGCCACTGACGGCGGCAGAAGATGACAGCGCCGCACCGTCAATGGCGATGTGTAGGCGCGCCGCCCACATTTCCCCAACCTGCGTTGACGATTTGAGGAGGTGGCCCTCCCACATTAGGTGGCGCTCCAGCACCTCGATCTCACGCTGCACCTCATCCATGCCTGCACCGTCGCAGGCTGGCCCTATCTTCTTCAGCGCCAGGAGACGGGACCGACGGAGGGTCGGACCCATCCATCGGCAAGATGGAATGCCGAGGCCCCCCTGGGCAACAGGAGCGTGGAAGTATCCCAGGGGGGTGTCCGCCGGAAGGCGGAACCATCTCCTGACGGCGGCCCGGATGGTGACGTCGGCCGACTTCAATGCACCCACCCGGGTGCGGCTGAGGGCCAGCCCGTGGTACAGGCCAGGGAGAAGTACGTTGGTGAGAGCGTGGAGGCGCTGTTGCGGCTTCAGCGGAGCTCGGGAGATGACGTCAAGCTGCTCCACCAGGTGGCGACGTGGATTGAAGACACAGCGACCCGCGGTGGAGAATTGCAGCCCCAGGTACCGGAAGGTTTCACCCACACGCAGGGCAGGCATGGTGGTATTGCCTGCTGTGAAGGTGACATTGCTGTCCACCTTCACCTTCTTCTCGCGCCCTGACGCGACTAAGGCGAGGGTGAAACACTTCCGGGCGTTGATCTGCAGCCCCAGGTGGGCGAGGGCTGCGGTAGCTGCGTCGATGAGGGACTGCAAGCCCCTCGGGGTCGCTGCAAACAGCAAGACGTCATCTGCAAAGGCCGCAGCGTTGACTCTGCGACCGAGGATCCGAGCTCCGATGTGGGAGGGCAGTTGGCCTAAAACGTAGTCCACCGCAAAGTTGAACAGGAGGGGGGAGAGGGGATCGCCCTGGCGAACGCCCCGTGCTGGCTGCACAGACACGCCCACGCCGGCGCCGTCCGCTATCACTGTCGTGCTGCCCTCGTAGCACCGCTCGACATACTCGACAAAACAATCCGGCAGGCCATGCGCCCTCAGCACAGGGCGAAGGGCAGCATGATCTACCGAATCGAATGCCTTAGATACGTCGATCGATGCCACAAAGACAGAGCGGCAGGAGCGAACTGCGTCGGTGAGAGCAGTGTCCAAGATGAAGGTATTTTCCAACATCCCATCCCGAGGGATGAATGCCCGCTGACGTTCGTCCACAGCACATGCGCGCATCAGGCGTGACGCGAGAACCTTGTGAAAGGTCCGCGCCAACACCGAGCAGACCGTAATGGGGCGAAAGTCAGCGGGGGATGTTGGTGCAGCCGTCTTCGGGAGAAGGGACGTTCGCGCGCGAAGCAGGCGTTCCGGAAGGGCGCGGGCCAGAAGGAAGAGATTCATCACTTTCACCAGGACTTCGTGCGGCAGGCGCCGCAACTCCGCTGGGGTAAGGCCGTCCGGCCCGGCTGCTGATCCCCTGGGCGGCAACGCGGCGGCGACCTCCTCATGTGTGACCGGCCCCCATAGGCACTCGGGAGCGACAGGCTCCGAGTGCGGGAGGAGGCGGTCACGAATGAAGCCCGCGGTGGAGATGGGCTTCTTGGTGAAGAGGTCCGCCCAGAAGTCCAGCAGACCAGGGATGGCAGGTGGCGGCTGGAGCAGGGTGCCATCCAAGAGGCCGCGCACGCAACGTGCACGCGACCGTCGGAAGGCATCCTGCGTTCTAGCGTACTCCCAGCGGCGCCGCTTGCGCTTCTGCGTCGGCGGCGCGGCAGGCGGCCGCTTCGATGGTTGGCGCGGCCGCTGTGTCCTGGTGATCGATCTCTCCCCTCTGGACCCGACCGACGCAAGGGCATCCGGGAGCATGCCCAGGATGACATCGGGCGGCGTGCCCCGCCCCAGACCTATGACACGATCCAGGGCAGAGAAACGCTGGGCGGAAGCGGGTAGCCCCGCCAGATGCTCCCAGATGGCGGCGTCAGTCGGCCCCTCCGGCGGCGGCCCGGTGGTGTCGGCCGCGAAGTCCTCGGCTGCGTCGACGGGCGGCGCAGCGGCCTCGCCCGCGTCAGGCAGCGGGCTCGCTGCTCCCCGGCGGGACGCCGGCTCTTCCCCCCGACCGATCTCAAGCGCCTCCATGAATTGGCGGACAAGCTGCTTGTGGGCAGCTTGCCGCCGTCGGCACTTGATTGCCTCAAGCGTTCGGTCGGGGAACATCCTGATGAGCTCTTGATTTACAAAGAAGAACCGGGCGTCCCTCTCGAGGAACAGTTCGGCCTCCGCCTTGGCGAGCGACAGGACTTCTTCCTCCGTCCACCTCGCGCGATGCCTCTCCGTGACGATCTCCGCGTTGGCGGCCGCAAGGTGTTGGCGGCGGCGATGGACCCCGAGACCGTTCTTGGTGGTGAAGCTGCGTTGGCACTCACTACAGGCGTATACAGCTGCAAAAGTTACAAGATTTTCGGCACGGCCGGTTGGCCGGCTAGGTGCTGGGGGAGTTGGGGTGGCACCTTCAGCGGAAGGGCCACCACTTTTTCTCTGAATACTGCCCCCAACTAAAAAAAGGGATAGTGCGGGGGGGGGGCTGGTAACCCCCCCAAGCCCCTGGTGCGGTCTTCCACTCTGCGAAAATCAGCGGGCCCACGAGAAGGGGAGAAGACCGCAGGAGAGGAGAGGCTAAGAGGGCTAGGCCCATGTATTGCGCATCACTCTCCCTGTAACCATAACCCAAGGAAGGCACCTCGCAGCAGCAGCACGACTACATCAGGACCGCACTTCGAAAAGCCAAGTCCGGATGCAGCCACACCGCCGCCACTTGGCCATTCAACAGCCGTCTTTATTCAACAAGTGAATAACACATATATATACATATTGTATGTGGCAGGTGTATCACGCCATGTCCACCACCGAGGTGGGGACTTACAGGGCGGTACCACAATAAAAAAGGTGTTAAGACTAACATACAAATATACATATATATACGTGGGAAAGAAACAACACAACACAAATTAAAGACATAGAGAAGGAAGAACAAAGACGGTTTATTCCTCCTGTGGATAGGCCCCAGGAGTCAAGGCGAAGAAAATAACCAGCAGCCTAGCCGACGCCGACACGCTGCTTCGGGCTAGGAGCCGTCATACGCTCGAATATCTTGTAACTTTTGCAGCAACTCTGTAGTGTTCTGGTGCTCAGCACCGCCAGTTCTCGGGGTCGGAAGCCTAAGGCGGCGAGATCCCTCGCCGACGCTGGAGACCATACACCCCTCCAGTTCAACGTCGCGGTGGACACAATCACCTCCTCAACGTCACGGTGCAGGTTGGAGATGGCACGCCGGATGGACGGCGTGTCGTAGTAGGCCGCCTTCTGGGAGTGACACCAGTCGAGCCGGAGGTGGTCTCCGACTATCTGGGCGTCGACCACGCGGGCGATGCCGTCTTTGACCGCCACCACGTCAGGCTTGCGGATGCCCTCAGGTGTTCGGAGGTGGGGCTCCACAGAGACATTGAAGCCCCTCTGCGCGAGTCCACGGGCGACATAACGCACTACGGCGTCATGGCGCTTGACCCGGGACCCGTGCGTCCTAAAGCAAGCCTGAAGTACGTGGTTGGCGGTCTCCACGGCCTGGCACCCCGCGCGGCATCTGGTGTCCGCCTCCCGCCCGCGACTGCGCCGTGCCTTCGTAGGGAAGGCGTTGATGCGGGCGCGGAGGGCGTCGATGTATTCACGCCCAGATAGCAGGCGACTGGTGTCGGCGACCCACTGATGTTGGCCACTGACGGCGGCAGAAGATGACAGCGCCGCACCGTCAATGGCGATGTGTAGGCGCGCCGCCCACATTTCCCCAACCTGCGTTGACGATTTGAGGAGGTGGCCCTCCCACATTAGGTGGCGCTCCAGCACCTCGATCTCACGCTGCACCTCATCCATGCCTGCACCGTCGCAGGCTGGCCCTATCTTCTTCAGCGCCAGGAGACGGGACCGACGGAGGGTCGGACCCATCCATCGGCAAGATGGAATGCCGAGGCCCCCCTGGGCAACAGGAGCGTGGAAGTATCCCAGGGGGGTGTCCGCCGGAAGGCGGAACCATCTCCTGACGGCGGCCCGGATGGTGACGTCGGCCGACTTCAATGCACCCACCCGGGTGCGGCTGAGGGCCAGCCCGTGGTACAGGCCAGGGAGAAGTACGTTGGTGAGAGCGTGGAGGCGCTGTTGCGGCTTCAGCGGAGCTCGGGAGATGACGTCAAGCTGCTCCACCAGGTGGCGACGTGGATTGAAGACACAGCGACCCGCCGTGGAAAATTGCAGCCCCAGGTACCGGAAGGTTTCACCCACACGCAGGGCAGGCATGGTGGTATTGCCTGCTGTGAAGGTGACATTGCTGTCCACCTTCACCTTCTTCTCGCGCCCTGACGCGACTAAGGCGAGGGTGAAACACTTCCGGGCGTTGATCTGCAGCCCCAGGTGGGCGAGGGCTGCGGTAGCTGCGTCGATGAGGGACTGCAAGCCCCTCGGGGTCGCTGCAAACAGCAAGACGTCATCTGCAAAGGCCGCAGCGTTGACTCTGCGACCGAGGATCCGAGCTCCGATGTGGGAGGGCAGTTGGCCTAAAACGTAGTCCACCGCAAAGTTGAACAGGAGGGGGGAGAGGGGATCGCCCTGGCGAACGCCCCGTGCTGGCTGCACAGACACGCCCACGCCGGCGCCGTCCGCTATCACTGTCGTGCTGCCCTCGTAGCACCGCTCGACATACTCGACAAAACAATCCGGCAGGCCATGCGCCTTCAGCACGGGGCGAAGGGCAGCATGATCTACCGAATCGAATGCCTTAGATACGTCGATCGATGCCACAAAGACAGAGCGGCAGGAGCGAACTGCGTCGGTGAGAGCAGTGTCCAAGATGAAGGTATTTTCCAACATCCCATCCCGAGGGATGAATGCCCGCTGACGTTCGTCCACAGCACATGCGCGCATCAGGCGTGACGCGAGAACCTTGTGAAAGGTCCGCGCCAACACCGAGCAGACCGTAATGGGGCGAAAGTCAGCGGGGGATGTTGGTGCAGCCGTCTTCGGGAGAAGGGACGTCCGCGCGCGAAGCAGGCGTTCCGGAAGGGCGCGGGCCAGAAGGAAGAGATTCATCACTTTCACCAGGACTTCGTGCGGCAGGCGCCGCAACTCCGCTGGGGTAAGGCCGTCCGGCCCGGCTGCTGATCCCCTGGGCGGCAACGCGGCGGCGACCTCCTCATGTGTGACCGGCCCCCATAGGCACTCGGGAGCGACAGGCTCCGAGTGCGGGAGGAGGCGGTCACGAATGAAGCCCGCGGTGGAGATGGGCTTCTTGGTGAAGAGGTCCGCCCAGAAGTCCAGCAGACCAGGGATGGCAGGTGGCGGCTGGAGCAGGGTGCCATCCAAGAGGCCGCGCACGCAACGTGCACGCGACCGTCGGAAGGCATCCTGCGTTCTCGCGTACTCCCAGCGGCGCCGCTTGCGCTTCTGCGTCGGCGGCGCGGCAGGCGGCCGCTTCGATGGTTGGCGCGGCCGCTGTGTCCTGGTGATCGATCTCTCCCCTCTGGACCCGACCGACGCAAGGGCATCCGGGAGCATGCCCAGGATGACATCGGGCGGCGTGCCCCGCCCCAGACCTATGACACGATCCAGGGCAGAGAAACGCTGGGCGGAAGCGGGTAGCCCCGCCAGATGCTCCCAGATGGCGGCGTCAGTCGGCCCCTCCGGCGGCGGCCCGGTGGTGTCGGCCGCGAAGTCCTCGGCTGCGTCGACGGGCGGCGCAGCGGCCTCGCCCGCGTCAGGCAACGGGCTCGCTGCTCCCCGGCGGGACGCCGGCTCTTCCCCCCGACCGATCTCACGCGCCTCCATGAATTGGCGGACAAGCTGCTTGTGGGCAGCTTGCCGCCGTCGGCACTTGATTGCCTCAAGCGTTCGGTCGGGGAACATCCTGATGAGCTCTTGATTTACAAAGAAGAACCGGGCGTCCCTCTCGAGGAACAGTTCAGCCTCCGCCTTGGCGAGCGACAGGACTTCTTCCTCCGTCCACCTCGCGCGATGCCTCTCCGTGACGATCTCCGCGTTGGCGGCCGCAAGGTGTTGGCGGCGGCGATGGACCCCGAGACCGTTCTTGGTGGTGAAGCTGCGGTGGCACTCACTACAGGCGTATACAGCTGCAAAAGTTACAAGATTTTCGGCACGGCCGGTTGGCCGGCTAGGTGCTGGGGGAGTTGGGGTGGCACCTTCAGCGGAAGGGCCACCACTTTTTCTCTGAATACTGCCCCCAACTAAAAAAGGGATAGTGCGAGGGGGGGCTGGTAACCCCCCCAAGCCCCTGGTGCGGTCTTCCACTCTGCGAAAATCAGCGGGCCCACGAGAAGGGGAGAAGACCGCAGGAGAGGAGAGGCTAAGAGGGCTAGGCCCATGTATTGCGCATCACTCTCCCTGTAACCATAACCCAAGGAAGGCACCTCGTAGCAGCAGCACGACTACATCAAGACCGCACTTCGAAAAGCCAAGTCCGGATGCAGCCACACCGCCGCCACTTGGCCACCTTAAGAGAGTCATAGTTACTCCCGCCGTTTACCCGCGCTTGCTTGAATTTCTTCACGTTGACATTCAGAGCACTGGGCAGAAATCACATTGCGTCAACACCCGCTAGGGCCATCGCAATGCTTTGTTTTAATTAGACAGTCGGATTCCCCCAGTCCGTGCCAGTTCTGAGTTGATCGTTGAATGGCGGCCGAAGAGAATCCGCGCACCCGCGCGCCCCCGGAGGAGCACGCTAAGGCGGACGCGGCCTCACAGCAAGGAAGATCCGTGGGAGGCCAAGGCACGGGACCGAGCTCGGATCCTGCACGCAGGTTGAAGCACCGGGGCGCGAACGCCGCGCAGGCGCGCGCATCCTGCACCGCCGGCCAGCACGAGGCCGACCAACGGCGAGAGCAGACCACGCCCGCGCTAAACGCCCGCACTTACCGGCACCCCTACGGCACTCACCTCGCCCAGGCCCGGACGTTAGCGCTGACCCACTTCCCGACCAAGCCCGACACGCCCCGATCCTCAGAGCCAATCCTTATCCCGAAGTTACGGATCCAATTTGCCGACTTCCCTTACCTACATTATTCTATCGACTAGAGGCTCTTCACCTTGGAGACCTGCTGCGGATATGGGTACGAACCGGCGCGACACCTCCACGTGGCCCTCTCCCGGATTTTCAAGGTCCGAGGGGAAGATCGGGACACCGCCGCAACTGCGGTGCTCTTCGCGTTCCAAACCCTATCTCCCTGCTAGAGGATTCCAAGGAACTCGAAC
>NW_026047431.1:282500-284299 GCF_023864345.2 Schistocerca serialis cubense
GGCCCGGGAGCGTGCTGTCGTGGCATTGCCGGCGGGAGACAACACGCGCCACCTACGGTGACCGGCAGCTCCAACGCCAGCGCCACAGAAGGACAAAAGCCCCACTTGGGTGCCGAAGCGAACTCTCCCAGCACAGCGCACGCGCCAACACGTCCGCACAGCTGCGATACAAACCACCTGCGAGAACCGCTGGGGCGACCGAGCAGCAGACGGCGTCGCGGCGCCGAGCGCCGGGCGGCGGCGCATCCTCAGCGCACAAAGTCCTCAATCGGACCAGCACACTGCAGATGGCCACCGCGCTTCGCACCGGGCCCGCGAGGACCTACTTTGGCCGCAAGGCGCCGCGAGCAGGGGGCGCCGGCGCGCAGCTGCGCCGCCTGCCGCGTCCGTCGGCCGGCGCGCCTGCCACTGGCCGCCCCCACCAGCCGGCTGTGGCGCGTGCGCCCACGCACCGCGCTGCCAGCACGCCGGGCGGCCCCCCCTCACCGGCCGGGGACGGTCCCACCCAGCCACCGCCGCGTATCGCCTCACACCCAGATCCCCCCCCCCCCCCCTTTCACGTTCGTGGGCATGGTGGGTCCCCTTTCACGTTCGTGGGCATGGTGGGTCTCCCTGAAACAACCGGTTAATAGCTCGACCGATCGTCGCCAACACTGATTCACCTCTAGCGAGAACAACCGCACCACAACGGGTTACCAGTTGTTCATTTGCGTAACGTCACCAGCAAACGTACACGTCCATCGCCATTTGCAACGAGTATTGCATGCCTGTGTCAGGTGTCACAACACACTACGTCTGCCCACATAGACGCAACAACATGTGCACGCCTAGAGAACACGTGGAAGGTAGACCCCGTACGTATGCGGTGTCCATTGCGCGAACGACTGTCAGCCCGCCTCTGCAGCATGTCGCAGATGTGGAACGCGGTGCAACATGCTATCACGGTGTGTGAGAAGAGACGACTACGTCCGAATACACGCTCCACTACATCAACAGACTGCTCATGCTGATCGCCATCCAGGGCGTCCGTTCCTCCCACACGTCTGTATGGCGTACCACACTGCAATCCAGCTCTTATAGGGAGACGACACGTAGCTGCGTGCACAATATTTGGACTGTATGGTCCGCCGTTGCTAGGCGCAGTCGTCATACGGTCACATGTGCCACGATGTATCATTCAGTACATACGGACCAATGTGCAGTACAGTTTGTGGGTTTTGCGTACATCGGCGGACAGGTGACAGGCCGTACCACAACGTAGGCTGAGTACGTCGGCATGCGAAGGGCATTGAACATGCAAACTTCTCACCGACCAGCTTGCGAAGGCAGGGGGGAAGGGGGGGGGGGCGGCATGTACGTCCTGCTGCTATCCACACTACAGTGTATAGCAGGAGCATGTGGAAAGTCAGCAACACCTGCAAGGTGTTTAACATGACGCGATACACAGGGGACCGGGCAGTGCGAGTAGGGAACTATATTGCGAGGGTTGCGGTTAGGCAACACTACACCAATTTAACGGGTTGCATAACAATTACAGAGCAGGTTCAGCGACAACGTGCGTCAGGTTAAGGCGCAATATAGTTTAGGTTACGGCGCACTTTAGGTTAGGTTAAGGCACATTATAGGTTAGGTTAAGGCACATTATAGGTTAGGTTAAGGCACAACATGGGTTAGGTTAAGGCACAACATGGGTTAGGTTAAGGCACAACATGGGTTAGGTTAAGGCACAACATGGGTTAGGTTAAGGCACAACATGGGTTAGGTTAAGGCACAACATGGGTTAGGTTAAGGCACAACAT
>NW_026047432.1:0-2500 GCF_023864345.2 Schistocerca serialis cubense
GCATCCTGACGTGACAAATCGGATAATGCCGCAGGCATCCAATTACGATAATCACTATCAACGAACCTGCCGCCCCCCCCCCCCCCCCAAATACACCTTTCCCTACAACAATGTGTATCTGAACCTAAGCTATATTGTACCTTAACCTAACCTATATCGTACCTTAACCTAACCTATATCGTACCTTAACCTAACCTATATCGTACCTTAACCTAACCTATATCGTACCTTAACCTAACGTATATCGTACCTTAACCTAACCTATATCGTACCTTAACCTAACCTATATCGTACCTTAACCTAACGTATATCGTACCTTAACCTAACCTATATCGTACCTTAACCTAACCTATATCGTACCTTAACCTAACCTATATCGTACCTTAACCTAACCTATATCGTGCCTTAACCTAACCTACGTTGTGCCTTAACCTAACCTACGTTGTGCCTTAACCTAACCTACGTTGTGCCTTAACCTAACCTACGTTGTGCCTTAACCTAACCTACGTTGTGCCTTACCTAACCTACGTTGTGCCTTAACCTAACCTACGTTGTGCCTTAACCTAACCTACGTTGTGCCTTAACCTAACCTACGTTGTGCCTTAACCTAACCTACGTTGTGCCTTAACCTAACCTACGTTGTGCCTTAACCTAACCTACGTTGTGCCTTAACCTAACCTACGTTGTGCCTTAACCTAACCTACGTTGTGCCTTAACCTAACCTACGTTGCGCCTTAACCTAACCTAATTTGTGCCTTAACCTAACCTAATTTGTGCCTTAACGTAACCCATGTTTGTGCCTTAACGTAACCCATGTTGTGCCTTAACGTAACCCATGTTGTGCCTTAACGTAACCCATGTTGTGCCTTAACGTAACCCATGTTGTGCCTTACGTAACCCATGTTGTGCCTTAACCTAACCATGTTGTGCCTTAACCTAACCCATGTTGTGCCTTAACCTAACCCATGTTGTGCCTTAACCTAACCCATGTTGTGCCTTAACCTAACCCATGTTGTGCCTTAACCTAACCCATGTTGTGCCTTAACCTAACCCATGTTGTGCCTTAACCTAACCCATGTTGTGCCTTAACCTAACCCATGTTGTGCCTTAACCTAACCCATGTTGTGCCTTAACCTAACCTATAATGTGCCTTAACCTAACCTATAATGTGCCTTAACCTAACCTAAAGTGCGCCGTAACCTAAACTATATTGCGCCTTAACCTGACGCACGTTGTCGCTGAACCTGCTCTGTAATTGTTATGCAACCCGTTAAATTGGTGTAGTGTTGCCTAACCGCAACCCTCGCAATATAGTTCCCTACTCGCACTGCCCGGTCCCCTGTGTATCGCGTCATGTTAAACACCTTGCAGGTGTTGCTGACTTTCCACATGCTCCTGCTATACACTGTAGTGTGGATAGCAGCAGGACGTACATGCCGCCCCCCCCCCCTTCCCCCCTGCCTTCGCAAGCTGGTCGGTGAGAAGTTTGCATGTTCAATGCCCTTCGCATGCCGACGTACTCAGCCTACGTTGTGGTACGGCCTGTCACCTGTCCGCCGATGTACGCAAAACCCACAAACTGTACTGCACATTGGTCCGTATGTACTGAATGATACATCGTGGCACATGTGACCGTATGACGACTGCGCCTAGCAACGGCGGACCATACAGTCCAAATATTGTGCACGCAGCTACGTGTCGTCTCCCTATAAGAGCTGGATTGCAGTGTGGTACGCCATACAGACGTGTGGGAGGAACGGACGCCCTGGATGGCGATCAGCATGAGCAGTCTGTTGATGTAGTGGAGCGTGTATTCGGACGTAGTCGTCTCTTCTCACACACCGTGATAGCATGTTGCACCGCGTTCCACATCTGCGACATGCTGCAGAGGCGGGCTGACAGTCGTTCGCGCAATGGACACCGCATACGTACGGGGTCTACCTTCCACGTGTTCTCTAGGCGTGCACATGTTGTTGCGTCTATGTGGGCAGACGTAGTGTGTTGTGACACCTGACACAGGCATGCAATACTCGTTGCAAATGGCGATGGACGTGTACGTTTGCTGGTGACGTTACGCAAATGAACAACTGGTAACCCGTTGTGGTGCGGTTGTTCTCGCTAGAGGTGAATCAGTGTTGGCGACGATCGGTCGAGCTATTAACCGGTTGTTTCAGGGAGACCCACCATGCCCACGAACGTGAAAGGGGACCCACCATGCCCACGAACGTGAAAGGGGATCTGGGTGTGAGGCGATACGCGGCGGTGGCTGGGTGGGACCGTCCCCGGCCGGTGAGGGGGGGCCGCCCGGCGTGCTGGCAGCGCGGTGCGTGGGCGCACGCGCCACAGCCGGCTGGTGGGGGCGGCCAGTGGCAGGCGCGCCGGCCGACGGACGCGGCAGGCGGCGCAGCTGCGCGCCGGCGCCCCCTGCTCGCGGCGCCTTGCGGCCAAAGTAGGTCCTCGCGGGCCCGGTGCGAAGCGCGGTGGCCATCTGCAGTGTGCT
>NW_026047432.1:7500-10000 GCF_023864345.2 Schistocerca serialis cubense
CTGACGCGGAGAAGGGTTTCGTGTGAACAGCCGTTGCACACGAGTCAGTCGATCCTAAGCCCTAGGAGAAATCCGATGTTGATGGGGGCCGTCATAGCATGATGCACTTTGTGCTGGCCCCCGTTGGGCGAAAGGGAATCCGGTTCCTATTCCGGAACCCGGCAGCGGAACCGATACAAGTCGGGCCCCTCTTTTAGAGATGCTCGTCGGGGTAACCCAAAAGGACCCGGAGACGCCGTCGGGAGATCGGGGAAGAGTTTTCTTTTCTGCATGAGCGTTCGAGTTCCCTGGAATCCTCTAGCAGGGAGATAGGGTTTGGAACGCGAAGAGCACCGCAGTTGCGGCGGTGTCCCGATCTTCCCCTCGGACCTTGAAAATCCGGGAGAGGGCCACGTGGAGGTGTCGCGCCGGTTCGTACCCATATCCGCAGCAGGTCTCCAAGGTGAAGAGCCTCTAGTCGATAGAATAATGTAGGTAAGGGAAGTCGGCAAATTGGATCCGTAACTTCGGGATAAGGATTGGCTCTGAGGATCGGGGCGTGTCGGGCTTGGTCGGGAAGTGGGTCAGCGCTAACGTGCCGGGCCTGGGCGAGGTGAGTGCCGTAGGGGTGCCGGTAAGTGCGGGCGTTTAGCGCGGGCGTGGTCTGCTCTCGCCGTTGGTCGGCCTCGTGCTGGCCGGCGGTGCAGGATGCGCGCGCCTGCGCGGCGTTCGCGCCCCGGTGCTTCAACCTGCGTGCAGGATCCGAGCTCGGTCCCGTGCCTTGGCCTCCCACGGATCTTCCTTGCTGCGAGGCCGCGTCCGCCTTAGCGTGCTCCTCCGGGGGCGCGCGGGTGCGCGGATTCTCTTCGGCCGCCATTCAACGATCAACTCAGAACTGGCACGGACTGGGGGAATCCGACTGTCTAATTAAAACAAAGCATTGCGATGGCCCTAGCGGGTGTTGACGCAATGTGATTTCTGCCCAGTGCTCTGAATGTCAACGTGAAGAAATTCAAGCAAGCGCGGGTAAACGGCGGGAGTAACTATGACTCTCTTAAGGTGGCCAAGTGGCGGCGGTGTGGCTGCATCCGGACTTGGCTTTTCGAAGTGCGGTCTTGATGTAGTCGTGCTGCTGCTGCGAGGTACCTTCCTTGGGTTATAGTTACAGGGAGAGTGATGCGCAATACATGGGCCTAGCCCTCTTAGCCTCTCCTCTCCTGCGGTCTTCTCCCCTTCTCGTGGGCCCGCTGATTTTCGCAGAGTGGAAGACCGCACCAGGGGCTTGGGGGGGTTACCAGCCCCCCCTCGCACTATCCCTTTGTTAGTTGGGGGCAGTAATCAAAGAATAAGTGGTGGCCCTTCCGCTGAAGGTGCCACCCCAACTCCCCCAGCACCTAGCCGGCCAACCGGCCGTGCCGAAAATCTTGTACCTTTTGCAGCTGTATACGCCTGTAGTGAGTGCCACCGCAGCTTCACCACCAAGAATGGTCTCGGGGTCCATCGCCGCCGCCAACATCTTGCGGCCGCCAACGCGGAGATCGTGACGGAGAGGCATCGCGCGAGGTGGACGGAGGAAGAAGTCCTGTCGCTCGCCAAGGCGGAGGCCGAATTGTTCCTTGAGAGGGACGCCCGGTTCTTCTTTGTTAATCAAGAGCTCATCAGGATGTTCCCCGACCGAACGCTTGAGGCAATCAAGTGCCGACGGCGGCAAGCTGCCCACAAGCAGCTTGTCCGCCAGTTCATGGAGGCGCTTGAGATCGGTCGGGGGGAAGAGCCGGCGTCCCGCCGGGGAGCAGCGAGCCCGCCGCCTGACGCGGGCGAGGCCGCTGCGCCGCCCGTCGACGCAGCCGAGGACTTCGCGGCCGACACCACCGGGCCGCCGCCGGAGGGGCCGACTGACGCCGCCATCTGGGAGCATCTGGCGGGGCTACCTGCTTCCGCCCAGCGTTTCTCTGCCCTGGATCGAGTCATAGGTCTGGGGCGGGGCACGCCGCCCGATGTCATCCTGGGCATGCTCCCGGATGCCCTTGCGTCGGTCGGGTCCAGAGGGGAGAGATCGATCACCAGGACACAGCGGCCGCGCCAACCATCGAAGCGGCCGCCTGCCGCGCCGCCGACGCAGAAGCGCAAGCGGCGCCGCTGGGAATACGCAAGAACGCAGGATGCCTTCCGACGGTCGCGTGCACGTTGCGTGCGCGGCCTCTTGGATGGCACCCTGCTCCAGCCGCCACCTGCCATCCCTGGTCTGCTGGACTTCTGGGCGGACCTCTTCACTAAGAAGCCCGTCTCCACTGCGGGCTTCATCCGTGACCGCCTCCTCCCGCACTCGGAGCCTGTCGCTCTTGAGTGCCTATGGGGGCCGGTCACACATGAGGAGGTCGCCGCCGCGTTGCCGCCCAGGGGATCAGCAGCTGGGCCTGACGGCCTTACCCCAGCGGAGTTGCGGCGCCTACCGCATGAAGTCCTGGTGAAAGTGATGAATCTCTTCCTTCTGGCCCGCGCCCTTCCGGAACGCCTGCTT
>NW_026047432.1:15000-20000 GCF_023864345.2 Schistocerca serialis cubense
TCCCTCAGCATGAGCTCCTGCAACGACGATACCGCCATCTATGGGACGCCAAGCCGACGAAGACATCGATGGGCCCACAGTGCCCATCTTTCGACGCCACCCACAAAGCATGCAGCCTCTGTCGACCACAGCACCCATACGCCAGTGCCTCTGCCGCACGAAGTCGTGGACCGGCAATCACACCACCTGCACCCGTTCGTGCCCCACCCCAACCGCCAAACTCGCATCGCCAGCGGATGAACGGCGGACGTTTCCCGCACTCGTAAGGTGCAATCCACACCTATAACATGCGTTTCATGAAGAGATATTTCCAATATGCGACATTCCCGCTGTCCCTATTCATGAGCTGCGAGCTGTACCACGTACAAGCTACAGACGCGATCGCATTGCTCACTGTACGGATTCTCATGCTGAGCCATCAGCTAGGAAGCGCCCCATCCATGTCGGCACCCGTGGGCGTTGCACTCGCAGTCGCAAAAAACGCTGGGCAAATATATATCTCGGAAGAGTAACGACAATCCGAGCCTCCTGGCGTTGCACTCGCAGTCGCAAAAAACGCTGGGCACATATATTTCTCGGAAGAGTAACGACAGTCCGAGCCTCCTGGCGTTGCACTCGCAGTCGCAAAAAACGCTGGGCAAATATATTTCTCGGAAGAGTAACGACAGTCCGAGCCTCCTGGCGTTGCACTCGCAGTCGCAAAAAACGCTGGGCACATATATGTCTCGGAAGAGTAACGACAGTCAGTCTCCTGCGTGGGAAGAGTCTTTCTAGGCCCTGACCCACGGGAAGGGTGTAGCTTCCCCCATCCCGGACATTTGACGTCGTCACACTACCGGTATTGACTAATAGACTGACTGCTGATAATCATTAGCCATACACTGGGGGAAACGGCCGACAGGGGCGGCAACATAGTGGAGCCGTAGTGTCACTAATGTACAGAGATAGAACAGTTTCGACTGGAACCAGAGTAACCGTATACACGGCACTGATTAGTAATAGATGCAGAGCCATCAGAATACAGATAATATATACAACCGTCCCTATACATGCTGAAAGACTCTGCACACAATGAGAACCACACGTCAGCCAGACACTCTTATCACACACTACTCTCTTATCACACACTACTCTCTGCCTGTAACAGGCACACACACAATATCTAACCACCAGCATGGAAGAACATCCAGTGCATCCTCTCCGCCACATGACACAATCCACACTATCATTACCAGACCGGGAGGTCCACCCAGAAAACACAATATCCCACCCTTCCGACATCCGCACATTGCTCAGCTAAGCCACGAACACCCACACATGTCCTACACAGGGGTGCACCCAACATCACAATACTGCCTCCTGTCACAGCACACAAACAATGGCAGGAATGAAAGACACAGATCTGCCACAACCATGGAATCGGAGCGCCGCCTGTCATGAGCCAAAAGTGCATCCTGACGTGACAAATCGGATAATGCCGCAGGCATCCAATTACGATAATCACTATCAACGAACCTGCCGCCCCCCCCCCCCCCCCAAATACACCTTTCCCTACAACAATGTGTATCTGAACCTAAGCTATATTGTACCTTAACCTAACCTATATCGTACCTTAACCTAACCTATATCGTACCTTAACCTAACCTATATCGTACCTTAACCTAACCTATATCGTACCTTAACCTAACGTATATCGTACCTTAACCTAACCTATATCGTACCTTAACCTAACCTATATCGTACCTTAACCTAACGTATATCGTACCTTAACCTAACCTATATCGTACCTTAACCTAACCTATATCGTACCTTAACCTAACCTATATCGTACCTTAACCTAACCTATATCGTGCCTTAACCTAACCTACGTTGTGCCTTAACCTAACCTACGTTGTGCCTTAACCTAACCTACGTTGTGCCTTAACCTAACCTACGTTGTGCCTTAACCTAACCTACGTTGTGCCTTAACCTAACCTACGTTGTGCCTTAACCTAACCTACGTTGTGCCTTAACCTAACCTACGTTGTGCCTTAACCTAACCTACGTTGTGCCTTAACCTAACCTACGTTGTGCCTTAACCTAACCTACGTTGTGCCTTAACCTAACCTACGTTGTGCCTTAACCTAACCTACGTTGTGCCTTAACCTAACCTACGTTGTGCCTTAACCTAACCTACGTTGCGCCTTAACCTAACCTAATTTGTGCCTTAACCTAACCTAATTTGTGCCTTAACGTAACCCATGTTGTGCCTTAACGTAACCCATGTTGTGCCTTAACGTAACCCATGTTGTGCCTTAACGTAACCCATGTTGTGCCTTAACGTAACCCATGTTGTGCCTTAACGTAACCCATGTTGTGCCTTAACGTAACCCATGTTGTGCCTTAACGTAACCCATGTTGTGCCTTAACCTAACCCATGTTGTGCCTTAACCTAACCCATGTTGTGCCTTAACCTAACCCATGTTGTGCCTTAACCTAACCCATGTTGTGCCTTAACGTAACCCATGTTGTGCCTTAACGTAACCCATGTTGTGCCTTAACCTAACCCATGTTGTGCCTTAACCTAACCCATGTTGTGCCTTAACCTAACCCATGTTGTGCCTTAACCTAACCCATGTTGTGCCTTAACCTAACCCATGTTGTGCCTTAACCTAACCCATGTTGTGCCTTAACCTAACCCATGTTGTGCCTTAACCTAACCTATAATGTGCCTTAACCTAACCTATAATGTGCCTTAACCTAACCTAAAGTGCGCCGTAACCTAAACTATATTGCGCCTTAACCTGACGCACGTTGTCGCTGAACCTGCTCTGTAATTGTTATGCAACCCGTTAAATTGGTGTAGTGTTGCCTAACCGCAACCCTCGCAATATAGTTCCCTACTCGCACTGCCCGGTCCCCTGTGTATCGCGTCATGTTAAACACCTTGCAGGTGTTGCTGACTTTCCACATGCTCCTGCTATACACTGTAGTGTGGATAGCAGCAGGACGTACATGCCGCCCCCCCCCCCCTTCCCCCCTGCCTTTGCAAGCTGGTCGGTGAGAAGTTTGCATGTTCAATGCCCTTCGCATGCCGACGTACTCAGCCTACGTTGTGGTACGGCCTGTCACCTGTCCGCCGATGTACGCAAAACCCACAAACTGTACTGCACATTGGTCCGTATGTACTGAATGATACATCGTGGCACATGTGACCGTATGACGACTGCGCCTAGCAACGGCGGACCATACAGTCCAAATATTGTGCACGCAGCTACGTGTCGTCTCCCTATAAGAGCTGGATTGCAGTGTGGTACGCCATACAGACGTGTGGGAGGAACGGACGCCCTGGATGGCGATCAGCATGAGCAGTCTGTTGATGTAGTGGAGCGTGTATTCGGACGTAGTCGTCTCTTCTCACACACCGTGATAGCATGTTGCACCGCGTTCCACATCTGCGACATGCTGCAGAGGCGGGCTGACAGTCGTTCGCGCAATGGACACCGCATACGTACGGGGTCTACCTTCCACGTGTTCTCTAGGCGTGCACATGTTGTTGCGTCTATGTGGGCAGACGTAGTGTGTTGTGACACCTGACACAGGCATGCAATACTCGTTGCAAATGGCGATGGACGTGTACGTTTGCTGGTGACGTTACGCAAATGAACAACTGGTAACCCGTTGTGGTGCGGTTGTTCTCGCTAGAGGTGAATCAGTGTTGGCGACGATCGGTCGAGCTATTAACCGGTTGTTTCAGGGAGACCCACCATGCCCACGAACGTGAAAGGGGACCCACCATGCCCACGAACGTGAAAGGGGATCTGGGTGTGAGGCGATACGCGGCGGTGGCTGGGTGGGACCGTCCCCGGCCGGTGAGGGGGGGCCGCCCGGCGTGCTGGCAGCGCGGTGCGTGGGCGCACGCGCCACAGCCGGCTGGTGGGGGCGGCCAGTGGCAGGCGCGCCGGCCGACGGACGCGGCAGGCGGCGCAGCTGCGCGCCGGCTCCCCCTGCTCGCGGCGCCTTGCGGCCAAAGTAGGTCCTCGCGGGCCCGGTGCGAAGCGCGGTGGCCATCTGCAGTGTGCTGGTCCGATTGAGGACTTTGTGCGCTGAGGATGCGCCGCCGCCCGGCGCTCGGCGCCGCGACGCCGTCTGCTGCTCGGTCGCCCCAGCGGTTCTCGCAGGTGGTTTGTATCGCAGCTGTGCGGACGTGTTGGCGCGTGCGCTGTGCTGGGAGAGTTCGCTTCGGCACCCAAGTGGGGCTTTTGTCCTTCTGTGGCGCTGGCGTTGGAGCTGCCGGTCACCGTAGGTGGCGCGTGTTGTCTCCCGCCGGCAATGCCACGACAGCACGCTCCCGGGCCTCTGTCGGCAGCGGCAAGCTCAGTTGGGAGCACGGGTGGTCGCACCTAAAGCGTCTACTCGCCTAACTCCGGGCGATTGCGCCTCTCTCGAACCCGACCAAGTACTTAGGACGGCGCTGCGCGCCGCCGGGACCTGAGAGGGTTTCGAGGTGTGTTGTGCAGGGGAGCTCAGCCTCCTCCTGTTTGCAGAATAATTGAGCGGACGCTTGCGTGTTCGCGCGGGCCCCCGGGACACACTCCCGGGCGGCCGGCTGCTCAGCTCTAGTTGACGCAGCTCCCTGGTTGATCCTGCCAGTAGTCATATGCTTGTCTCAAAGATTAAGCCATGCATGTCTCAGTACAAGCCGCATTAAGGTGAAACCGCGAATGGCTCATTAAATCAGTTATGGTTCCTTAGATCGTACCCACGTTACTTGGATAACTGTGGTAATTCTAGAGCTAATACATGCAAACAGAGTCCCGACCAGAGATGGAAGGGACGCTTTTATTAGATCAAAACCAATCGGTCGGCTCGTCCGGTCCGTTTGCCTTGGTGACTCTGAATAACTTTGGGCTGATCGCACGGTCCTCGTACCGGCGACGCATCTTTCAAATGTCTGCCTTATCAACTGTCGATGGTAGGTTCTGCGCCTACCATGGTTGTAACGGGTAACGGGGAATCAG
>NW_026047432.1:25000-32500 GCF_023864345.2 Schistocerca serialis cubense
GTTGACGCAATGTGATTTCTGCCCAGTGCTCTGAATGTCAACGTGAAGAAATTCAAGCAAGCGCGGGTAAACGGCGGGAGTAACTATGACTCTCTTAAGGTAGCCAAATGCCTCGTCATCTAATTAGTGACGCGCATGAATTCCCGCTGTCCCTCGCACTGGACGCACGCGCGTGTTTTCGGGTCCCGCGTCTTAGTCGGTTTCACCGGGAAAGAGTGTTGCGATCGGGATGAAATTTGGCATAGTGCCTTTGTGAGTGTTCGTCCCTATCGTGTGTGAATTTGAAGGTCGTACGCGTAGTAGGTAAATAGTTACAGTAAGTTTAGTGAAAATACTTTGTGCCGCGTCTGGAAGCAGTCCCTGCCTGTGCTTGGCGCTACGCCTGTAGCGCTGACCGCGCCGTTGCGATACCACTTTTTCTCTGTTTAATTAGACAATTTCACAGCGATCGCGGAGAAATTTTGCTCACAGCAGCGCCTATACATTTTACTCATTCTGTGTAAATTTTATCGTAATGCGACAAGTCGTTTTTATGCGACGGCTGTTTGTGTGAATTACGCATTTCCAGCTGCAATGCGCAAATCGTGTAGGTGTTCACACAATGTTTTAAGTAGGTAAAAATCCTTCGTTACGCTAGAAAAGTCAGTCGGCGCTGCAATGCACTACCAATAGTGGTACAGTGAAGTTTGATTCTATTTGCTCAAGTAGAAACGGAGTAAAAAATATTTCCATCGCGGTATGTACTTCCGTGGTATTGATAAAGAGATTGCCTACTGATGTACATAACAAGTGTTCAACGTCAATCCGAACTACACTACTGGACGCTGGAGTTGTTGCAGAGAAACTGTGGAAGAGATCGTCATAGTAAGTAAGCGGCATTGCAAATTTTGTGTTGATTTTGTGTCTGTCAGTGCGTGTCCTAGAAACTCCTTGCTCAGTGGGTATCGGATTCACTCCACTGACAAACTGTTTTAGGTACAATCAATCTAAACCGATAAATTGGAAGCGCATACCTTGTCCTCTCAGGAAATGTATGTAGTTTTGTTGTGTGGCGCACATTTGAAGAAATATAATTGCTAACGCAACGTCGTACGTTCGCACTCGCACGTTTTCTGTAGAATCACTTGCGCGGTGAAAACAGGAGATTTGCAGCCCCCACTCTGTTAGGAGTATCCTGTATGGTTTCTCGTAGTGTGGTCCTTCGCCTTCCCTAGTACGTTTTCTGCTCTATTTTGTAATGCATAATTTCAGAAATAAAACCGCTGACGTGAAGTGGTGCGTCCGCTGACGTGCCGTTCTGTAGAAACACCCGCGCAAATCGGGCACCCTGCAGCCTTCACTTCAGTTGGCAAACGTCTGTAGTGTATAGGTTCCTTTAGTATAGTATATTATCCTTCTGAATATGGTTTTATTTTTATTATGTGATAAATAATTCAAGATATAAAACTGCTACTGTAAAGTCGTGCGTGCGCCGATGCGCCGTTCCATAGAACTCCCACGCGGCGACAAAACCGGCACTCTGCAGCTCCCAGATTAGTTAGAAAATTCTGTATGGAATAGTATCTTGTAATGTACTCTTTGCTCTCTTCGAAAGTGCTTTCAATGTTCCTGTGTGATGGATAGTTTAAGAAATAAAACAGTCAACGTAAAGTCTTGCAAGTGCCGACACCCCGCTCCGTAGAAACTCCAGCGTGGTGACAAAACCGTCGGTCTGTAACCCTCATTGTACTTAGCAAAAATCTTTAGTGTATAAGGTCCTTTAGTTTGCTCTCTCCATGTTATGAATATGCTTGTAGTTTTGCTGTCTGACTTATAACCTAAGAAATAAAACTGTGAAAGTAAGATCGTGTGCGCGCCTACGCGCTGTTCCCTAGGAGCTCTCACGCCGCGACAAAACCGGCGTTCTGCAGCCCCCATATTAGTTAGGAAAATTCCGTTGAGAATAGTTTCTTGTAGTGTACTCTATGTTTATTCCGAATATGCTTCCAATTTTCTTGTGTGATGAATAGTTTTAGAAATATAACTGTCTATGCAAAGTCGCGTATGTACCGACGACCCGCTCTGTCGGAAATCCTGCGCGGTGACAAAACCGTCGGCTTGCGGCCCTAACTTTCGCTAGCAAAAATTCTTTAGTGTGTAGGTTCCTTAGTGTGCTCTATTCTCCCATTGAATATGCTTCTAGTTTTGTCGTGAGACGGAAAAATTTGAGAAACAGAACTGTCAATGTAAAGTTGTGCGTGCGCTGACGCGCCGTTCCCTAAAAACTGTCACGCGGTAACAAATCCGGCGCCCTGCAGCCCCCACATTAGTTAGATAAATTTCTGTAGTCAATAGTTCCTTTTAGTGTGATTTATGCTCTTTTTGAATATGCTCTCAACTTTCCTGTGTGATGGGTAGTTTGGGAAACAAAACCGTCTATGTAAAGTCGGGCGTGCGCCAACGTGCGTTTCTGTAGAAACTCCAGCGCGGTGACAAAACCGTCCGTCTCCTGCCTTCACCCTAGTTACGTAAATTCTATAGTGTGTAGGTTCCTGTAGTGGGACATCCGCCTCACAAATATGTATTGAGTTTAGATGTGGTGCGCTTAGCCCAAGTGATATAGCTGTTAAATTTGTGTAGTGTGTGAGCCACGCGTCCTTCCCTAGAGACTCTCACAGGGCTACAAAAGTGCGTGTCTGCGGTCCCCACCTTAGCTGGAAAAGTCTGTAGCTATAGGGTTTTGTTGTTCAACTCATGCGCTTTCGAAGTGTGTATGTAGTTCAGTTGTAGGATAAGTAGTATAAGAAATAAAATTATTATTGTAACGTCGTACGTGCGCCCACGCGCCGTTCGGTATAAACTCCCGCACGCTCCATACTAGAAGCGACGCCTCCCTCTGCCCAGCTCAAACCAATATCAGAATGCGGGGTTAAAAAACAGCCGCGAATTGTGGAGCCCTGGCGCACAGCAGAAGGCAGGTAGCGATAGAAATACTCGAAGGCCGCAACAGCGAAAGCGGTCGCGTGCCACAGCCGTCCAGGGCGCGAGAGGCTCGTCCCCAGCGGGGCAGTGTATGCCTGCTCCAAGGCCGCGCGCCTAGGCTCGTCCCCAGCGCGGCAGCTGCTCGTCGCGCAGCGCACGGCAGCCGCTGCTAATCGCACCGACCTAGCTTGGCGTCAGAAAGGCGGCCAGCCCCAAGATGGGGCAAAATAAGGACGCAGATCTAGAAAGTAGTGTTAGAAAAAGCACACAGGTTACAGCCATGACAACCGAAATAGCCGAAAAGTCAAAGACAGGTGATTTGCAAACAATGGTAGAAATGAGGGAAGAGCTAGAAGCATATATGTTCAATGAAAACAACAGGATAAACAACGTACAAAAGAAATTCTTGTTAGGGAAAATGGCTGCTTATGAGCAGATTCTAAGAAAATACGAGATGGAAATAGCGCAGCTCAAAACAGAGTTGAAATGTCTAAAGGAATCTCCCCCAGCAATGGAACAACCACCTGTGAGCTATGCCACTGCAGTCAGCGCAAGAAAAGCCAAAACCGATACAAAAGCAATGCCAAACCAGACCCCAAAAGTTCTTGTCTTTAGACCAGCAGACGGAAAACAGCCAGAGAAGCAGCTACAAGACACCATAAAAGACATTGTAAAAGGAACACTGAAGGACGTAAAGATCACGAAATGTAGGACACTGAAGGACAGTGGTGTCATCTTAGAGGTGCCAAATGACGCTGAAGCAGAAAAAATAAAGAACTGTAAGGAAATAGGAGACTCAGGGATTACAGTAACTGACCCCAGGAAGAAAAACCCAAGGGTGATCCTGTATGATGTCCCAAGACAAATTACCGACGAAGAACTGGTAACGGAGCTCTACACAAGGAATCTTTCATCAATAGGCGGCACAAAGGAGGGAGCTGAGACAGGAATAAGAGCACTGTTTAAAACAGGTCCAAGGAACACAGATACTGTAAACATCGTCCTGGAAATGGAAGCAAAGTACTGGCATCACCTGATGGCACAAGGACGAGCATATATAAACTGTACCTCTCACAGGCTGCAGAATTTCAACAAGGCAACCAGATGCTACAAATGCCATGGTTTTGGGCACACAACACAAACTTGCAGAAGTGCTGAAACAATCTGTGGGCACTGTGCAGCACCAGGACATAGCATTAAGGAATGCAGTAACAGGAACAAGGCACCACAGTGTGCAAACTGCAAGCACTGGAAGAAGCCACATAACCACTCAGTAATGGACAAAAACTGCCCCGAATATGTCAGATTCATGGCGAAAGAAGAAAAAAGAACTGAATATGGCCAGTAACACTTCTACGCCACAGTCCCCAGGTCGACAGGTAGCTGACATGAACACAAAGTCCAGTACCCTCAAGATTCTCCAACTAAACGGGCAGAGATCCAAAGTAGTACCTAGTCAAGCATCACTTAAGATGGAAGAGGAAAACCTTGACATTATTCTTATCCAAGAGCCCTATTTAATGGAAAATAAGATCAAAGGATATCCTCTAGGCTTCCGCCTAGTATACAGCAGCAACCATGGAGTACCGAAAGCAGCCATAGGAATACGAAACACAAACTTGACAATTCTGCAGATAACCTCCCTTTGTGATGCTCATACCGCTGTAGCTGCAGTAACCGGCGATTTTGGTGAAATATACTTAATAAGCCTGTACTGCCAGTTCAATACCCCAATTGATGAATATTTGCATCGACTGGATACCATCATCCACGAAACCCAAGGAAAAGCCTTCATAATAGCAATGGATGCGAATGCCATGTCACCACTATGGCACAGCCAGGACACAGATGAAGCAGGACGAAAACTAGAGGATTTCATCTTCCAACATGGCTTAACTGTAATAAATAGAGACTCACCGTTAACAACTTTCAGTGGGCCAGCTGGGGAAAATAACATCGACGTAACACTTTGCTCAGCAAACATGTCAAGGATGGTCTCTAGATGGATGATTCAAGAGGAATGGACCTCGAGTGACCACAGGGCGATCACGTTCGAGATCTCAAAACAACATAGGGAGAGGGTCATAGAAGAGCTACTGAGATACAACACCACCTTTGCAAAATGGCAAATTTTTGATTGCCAGCTGACCACCAGAGTGGAAAACTGGCCAAACGCCGTGGGAACAAATGTAAATGAGAAAGTAGACCTCCTACAGACAGCAATACAGGAGAGCTGCAGGAAGGCCATGAGGAGAAGAACACGGCTGAAGAATGCTGTTCCTTGGTGGAATGAAACATTGACAAAAATGCGGCAGGACACAATTGCAGCTCGACACCGGCTCCAGAATGCGCGACGTGCAAATCGTGAGGCAGAAATACTGGCAGCAAAGACAACTTACAGAAGCACAAAAAATAAATATAACAAAGAAATTACGAAAGCGAAGACAGATACATGGAAGAAATGGGTAAAGGAGTGCAACAGCAATGACCCTTGGAAGCTGACCGATAGAATCCTTCGCCCTAAATATGGCACCGAAACTGTCCTCAGTAATGTAAAAGTGGCAGGAAGAGGCCCTACAATGACCTGGCAGGAAACAGTGAAAGAACTGTTGAATAACCTACTACCGGATGACAACCCAGAGGAGGACACAATACAGCAATCAGCTGTGAAGGAGCAAAATATAGGGTACCAAAATGAAGGAAACGAGCCAGACTTCACAGCACAAGAGATAGAGACTGCAGTGAAGGCATGCAAACCACACAAAGCCACAGGACCAGATGGCATAGATGATGCCATTATAAAGCGGATATGGGAACACAATCCTGCTCTCCTCATTGATACCTATAACAGCTGCCTTAGAGAGTCCACTTTCCCAGACAATTGGAAAATAGGAAATGTCTGCATATTACTTAAGTCTATCACAAAGCCAAGGGATGAGGTGAAGTCTTATCGACCCATCTGCCTGCTCCCTATCCTTGGCAAAGTATTAGAAAGGCTAATAGTGACCAGACTGGACAAAAGGTATGAAGAGTCAGGACTAAAGGCAACAAACCAATTTGGCTTCAGAAAGGGTGCATCCACAGAAATGGCAATCAGGCAGGTTGTCTCCAGTGCAAACTGTGAAGAAAAATATGTTGTTGTCATTTTTGTGGACATAGCAGGCGCCTTCGACAATTTATGGTGGCCAAGTGTAATGAGGCGACTTAGAGCGATGCGTTGTCCCCAAAACATGTACCACCTAGTAGAAAACTACTTTAAGAACAGGAAGGCCACTGTCTACAGCAACTCTGGGTCAGTTACGAAAAACATCACAAAGGGCTGCCCACAAGGTTCTATATGTGGCCCCTTTCTCTGGAACCTTGTATTTGACGAAGTGGTACAACGGAAGGATGGTGAGCAGTGGGATAAAGTGGCCTATGCAGATGATCTAGCCATCATCATAAAAGGGAAGAGTAGGTCGCAGCTCGAAGAAAGGGGTAGGATAGCACTACAAGCCATAAGCGAATGGACCACACAGAATAAACTAGGGATCTCCAAACAGAAAACGGTAGCCATAACCATCAAAGGTAAATTTGATAGAGAAAGACCACCTAGACTTGAACTTGATGGGGAAAGGATTAGGTTTGTCCAGGAACATACATACCTCGGCATCACACTTGATGAAAGGCTCCTATTCACCCCCCATGTAAAAAATATCCAAAGGAAATTATCTGCCGTTTCTGGTGCTCTCACAAGAGTAAGTAGGTCTGAGTGGGGGCTGCAAAAGAAAACCCTGCGACTAATATACCAGGCACTTTGTTTATCTGTCTGCAAGTATGGTGCAGCAGCATGGGGAGACCGTACAAAACACAGGTACACTAGGAAAATATTAATGACGATACAAAGGCCATTTTTGTTGCAGATGACAAGGGCCTGTCGAACGGTATCGACAGAAGCACTACAGACTCTCACAGGGTGCATGCCTCTAGACCTAGAAGTGGTGAAAGCAGCCATGCTCTACCATGCTAGACATGGAATTGCTGGATCAGTGGCAGGTCTTGAGGTTCCCATAGTTCCTGCAGGACGCAACCATAGAATTAAAATGTTAGATGCAATTAGTTCTTTGTTACAGGATGAGTGGCAGGCAAGGTGGAGTCACTCGGACAATGGCAGAGAAACATACAACTGGATACCAGAAGTCTCCTTGTGGCAGACAGAGTGGCGTCGAGACACAACTCCGCCCTACTCCCTAACATGTCTGCTCACCAATCATGGCCTAATGAAGAGGCTACAAGATCTAGGCATAGAGAACAATGGAAACTGTGTATGTGGAGCAGAGGAAGATGCTAACCACATACTGTATGCCTGCACAATATATACAGACCCCCGAGAGCAGCTAACTGCAGCAGTGGGTCATGAATCTCTCATGAGGAAGGAAACACTGCTGCAGACACAGGAGAGCTACTCAGCCTTAAAGACCTTTGCTGAAGAGGCTTTTGAATGCAGAGAAGTGGCCAGAATAGTTCATGAACTGGAGCAGTAAACACATCAAGGTCCTC
>NW_026047432.1:37500-47500 GCF_023864345.2 Schistocerca serialis cubense
CTAACCTACGTTGCGCCTTAACCTAACCTAATTTGTGCCTTAACCTAACCTAATTTGTGCCTTAACGTAACCCATGTTGTGCCTTAACGTAACCCATGTTGTGCCTTAACGTAACCCATGTTGTGCCTTAACGTAACCCATGTTGTGCCTTAACGTAACCCATGTTGTGCCTTAACGTAACCCATGTTGTGCCTTAACGTAACCCATGTTGTGCCTTAACGTAACCCATGTTGTGCCTTAACCTAACCCATGTTGTGCCTTAACCTAACCCATGTTGTGCCTTAACCTAACCCATGTTGTGCCTTAACCTAACCCATGTTGTGCCTTAACGTAACCCATGTTGTGCCTTAACGTAACCCATGTTGTGCCTTAACCTAACCCATGTTGTGCCTTAACCTAACCCATGTTGTGCCTTAACCTAACCCATGTTGTGCCTTAACCTAACCCATGTTGTGCCTTAACCTAACCCATGTTGTGCCTTAACCTAACCCATGTTGTGCCTTAACCTAACCCATGTTGTGCCTTAACCTAACCTATAATGTGCCTTAACCTAACCTATAATGTGCCTTAACCTAACCTAAAGTGCGCCGTAACCTAAACTATATTGCGCCTTAACCTGACGCACGTTGTCGCTGAACCTGCTCTGTAATTGTTATGCAACCCGTTAAATTGGTGTAGTGTTGCCTAACCGCAACCCTCGCAATATAGTTCCCTACTCGCACTGCCCGGTCCCCTGTGTATCGCGTCATGTTAAACACCTTGCAGGTGTTGCTGACTTTCCACATGCTCCTGCTATACACTGTAGTGTGGATAGCAGCAGGACGTACATGCCGCCCCCCCCCCCTTCCCCCCTGCCTTCGCAAGCTGGTCGGTGAGAAGTTTGCATGTTCAATGCCCTTCGCATGCCGACGTACTCAGCCTACGTTGTGGTACGGCCTGTCACCTGTCCGCCGATGTACGCAAAACCCACAAACTGTACTGCACATTGGTCCGTATGTACTGAATGATACATCGTGGCACATGTGACCGTATGACGACTGCGCCTAGCAACGGCGGACCATACAGTCCAAATATTGTGCACGCAGCTACGTGTCGTCTCCCTATAAGAGCTGGATTGCAGTGTGGTACGCCATACAGACGTGTGGGAGGAACGGACGCCCTGGATGGCGATCAGCATGAGCAGTCTGTTGATGTAGTGGAGCGTGTATTCGGACGTAGTCGTCTCTTCTCACACACCGTGATAGCATGTTGCACCGCGTTCCACATCTGCGACATGCTGCAGAGGCGGGCTGACAGTCGTTCGCGCAATGGACACCGCATACGTACGGGGTCTACCTTCCACGTGTTCTCTAGGCGTGCACATGTTGTTGCGTCTATGTGGGCAGACGTAGTGTGTTGTGACACCTGACACAGGCATGCAATACTCGTTGCAAATGGCGATGGACGTGTACGTTTGCTGGTGACGTTACGCAAATGAACAACTGGTAACCCGTTGTGGTGCGGTTGTTCTCGCTAGAGGTGAATCAGTGTTGGCGACGATCGGTCGAGCTATTAACCGGTTGTTTCAGGGAGACCCACCATGCCCACGAACGTGAAAGGGGACCCACCATGCCCACGAACGTGAAAGGGGGATCTGGGTGTGAGGCGATACGCGGCGGTGGCTGGGTGGGACCGTCCCCGGCCGGTGAGGGGGGGCCGCCCGGCGTGCTGGCAGCGCGGTGCGTGGGCGCACGCGCCACAGCCGGCTGGTGGGGGCGGCCAGTGGCAGGCGCGCCGGCCGACGGACGCGGCAGGCGGCGCAGCTGCGCGCCGGCGCCCCCTGCTCGCGGCGCCTTGCGGCCAAAGTAGGTCCTCGCGGGCCCGGTGCGAAGCGCGGTGGCCATCTGCAGTGTGCTGGTCCGATTGAGGACTTTGTGCGCTGAGGATGCGCCGCCGCCCGGCGCTCGGCGCCGCGACGCCGTCTGCTGCTCGGTCGCCCCAGCGGTTCTCGCAGGTGGTTTGTATCGCAGCTGTGCGGACGTGTTGGCGCGTGCGCTGTGCTGGGAGAGTTCGCTTCGGCACCCAAGTGGGGCTTTTGTCCTTCTGTGGCGCTGGCGTTGGAGCTGCCGGTCACCGTAGGTGGCGCGTGTTGTCTCCCGCCGGCAATGCCACGACAGCACGCTCCCGGGCCTCTGTCGGCAGCGGCAAGCTCAGTTGGGAGCACGGGTGGTCGCACCTAAAGCGTCTACTCGCCTAACTCCGGGCGATTGCGCCTCTCTCGAACCCGACCAAGTACTTAGGACGGCGCTGCGCGCCGCCGGGACCTGAGAGGGTTTCGAGGTGTGTTGTGCAGGGGAGCTCAGCCTCCTCCTGTTTGCAGAATAATTGAGCGGACGCTTGCGTGTTCGCGCGGGCCCCCGGGACACACTCCCGGGCGGCCGGCTGCTCAGCTCTAGTTGACGCAGCTCCCTGGTTGATCCTGCCAGTAGTCATATGCTTGTCTCAAAGATTAAGCCATGCATGTCTCAGTACAAGCCGCATTAAGGTGAAACCGCGAATGGCTCATTAAATCAGTTATGGTTCCTTAGATCGTACCCACGTTACTTGGATAACTGTGGTAATTCTAGAGCTAATACATGCAAACAGAGTCCCGACCAGAGATGGAAGGGACGCTTTTATTAGATCAAAACCAATCGGTCGGCTCGTCCGGTCCGTTTGCCTTGGTGACTCTGAATAACTTTGGGCTGATCGCACGGTCCTCGTACCGGCGACGCATCTTTCAAATGTCTGCCTTATCAACTGTCGATGGTAGGTTCTGCGCCTACCATGGTTGTAACGGGTAACGGGGAATCAGGGTTCGATTCCGGAGAGGGAGCCTGAGAAACGGCTACCACATCCAAGGAAGGCAGCAGGCGCGCAAATTACCCACTCCCGGCACGGGGAGGTAGTGACGAAAAATAACGATACGGGACTCATCCGAGGCCCCGTAATCGGAATGAGTACACTTTAAATCCTTTAACGAGTATCTATTGGAGGGCAAGTCTGGTGCCAGCAGCCGCGGTAATTCCAGCTCCAATAGCGTATATTAAAGTTGTTGCGGTTAAAAAGCTCGTAGTTGGATTTGTGTCCCACGCTGTTGGTTCACCGCCCGTCGGTGTTTAACTGGCATGTATCGTGGGACGTCCTGCCGGTGGGGCGAGCCGAAGGCGTGCGACCGCCTCGTGCGTGCTCGTGCGTCCCGAGGCGGACCCCGTTGAAATCCTACCAGGGTGCTCTTTATTGAGTGTCTCGGTGGGCCGGCACGTTTACTTTGAACAAATTAGAGTGCTTAAAGCAGGCAAGCCCGCCTGAATACTGTGTGCATGGAATAATGGAATAGGACCTCGGTTCTATTTTGTTGGTTTTCGGAACCCGAGGTAATGATTAATAGGGACAGGCGGGGGCATTCGTATTGCGACGTTAGAGGTGAAATTCTTGGATCGTCGCAAGACGAACAGAAGCGAAAGCATTTGCCAAGTATGTTTTCATTAATCAAGAACGAAAGTTAGAGGTTCGAAGGCGATCAGATACCGCCCTAGTTCTAACCATAAACGATGCCAGCCAGCGATCCGCCGCAGTTCCTCCGATGACTCGGCGGGCAGCCTCCGGGAAACCAAAGCTTTTGGGTTCCGGGGGAAGTATGGTTGCAAAGCTGAAACTTAAAGGAATTGACGGAAGGGCACCACCAGGAGTGGAGCCTGCGGCTTAATTTGACTCAACACGGGAAACCTCACCAGGCCCGGACACCGGAAGGATTGACAGATTGATAGCTCTTTCTTGATTCGGTGGGTGGTGGTGCATGGCCGTTCTTAGTTGGTGGAGCGATTTGTCTGGTTAATTCCGATAACGAACGAGACTCTAGCCTGCTAACTAGTCGCGTGACATCCTTCGTGCTGTCAGCGATTACTTTTCTTCTTAGAGGGACAGGCGGCTTCTAGCCGCACGAGATTGAGCAATAACAGGTCTGTGATGCCCTTAGATGTTCTGGGCCGCACGCGCGCTACACTGAAGGAATCAGCGTGTCTTCCTAGGCCGAAAGGTCGGGGTAACCCGCTGAACCTCCTTCGTGCTAGGGATTGGGGCTTGCAATTGTTCCCCATGAACGAGGAATTCCCAGTAAGCGCGAGTCATAAGCTCGCGTTGATTACGTCCCTGCCCTTTGTACACACCGCCCGTCGCTACTACCGATTGAATGATTTAGTGAGGTCTTCGGACTGGTACGCGGCATTGACTCTGTCGTTGCCGATGCTACCGGAAAGATGACCAAACTTGATCATTTAGAGGAAGTAAAAGTCGTAACAAGGTTTCCGTAGGTGAACCTGCGGAAGGATCATTACCGACTAGACTGCATGTCTTTCGATGTGCGTGTCGTGTCGCGCAACACGCTACCTGTACGGCTCGCAGTAGCTGTGCGCCGCGTGCGGAACCACGCGTTCGTCTCAAAACTAACGGCAATGTTGTGTGGTACGAGCGCTGAAGCGCTGGAGCGGCTGGCCTGCGGCACCTGGCGCCTGGCGCCGGTTTTGAATGACTTTCGCCCGAGTGCCTGTCCGCTCCGGTGTGGAGCCGTACGACGCCCATCGGCCGTGAGGCCGTTGGACACTGAACGCTGGAACAGGGGCCGCCACACGCCTCAGTCCCGCCTATGCAACTGTCTTGAAAGAGATAGTGGAAACTACGAAAAGATCACCCAGGACGGTGGATCACTCGGCTCGTGGGTCGATGAAGAACGCAGCAAATTGCGCGTCGACATGTGAACTGCAGGACACATGAACATCGACGTTTCGAACGCACATTGCGGTCCATGGATTCCGTTCCCGGGCCACGTCTGGCTGAGGGTCGGCTACGTATACTGAAGCGCGCGGCGTTTGCCCCGCTTCGCAGACCTGGGAGTGTCGTGGCCGCCTGTGGGGCCGGCCGCGTCTCCTTAAACGTGCGATGCGCGCCCGTCGCCTGGCGGTTCGCATACCGGTACTTACTCGGTAGCGTGCACAGCCGGCTGGCGGTGTGGCGTGCGACACCTCGTACAACGACCTCAGAGCAGGCGAGACTACCCGCTGAATTTAAGCATATTACTAAGCGGAGGAAAAGAAACTAACAAGGATTCCCCCAGTAGCGGCGAGCGAACAGGGAAGAGTCCAGCACCGAACCCCGCAGGCTGCCGCCTGTCGTGGCATGTGGTGTTTGGGAGGGTCCACTACCCCGACGCCTCGCGCCGAGCCCAAGTCCAACTTGAATGAGGCCACGGCCCGTAGAGGGTGCCAGGCCCGTAGCGGCCGGTGCGAGCGTCGGCGGGACCTCTCCTTCGAGTCGGGTTGCTTGAGAGTGCAGCTCCAAGTGGGTGGTAAACTCCATCTGAGACTAAATATGACCACGAGACCGATAGCGAACAAGTACCGTGAGGGAAAGTTGAAAAGAACTTTGAAGAGAGAGTTCAAAAGTACGTGAAACCGTTCTGGGGTAAACGTGAGAAGTCCGAAAGGTCGAACGGGTGAGATTCACGCCCATCCGGCCACTGGCCTCCGCCCTCGGCAGATGGGGCCGGCCGCCCGCGCGGAGCAATCCGCGGCGGGGTCGTGTCCGGTTGCCTTTCCACTCGCCGCGGGGTGGGGCCGTTCCGGTGTGCGGTGGGCCGCACTTCTCCCCTAGTAGGACGTCGCGACCCGCTGGGTGCCGGCCTACGGCCCGGGTGCGCAGCCTGTCCTTCCGCGGGCCTCGGTTCGCGTCTGTTGGGCAGAGCCCCGGTGTCCTGGCTGGCTGCCCGGCGGTATATCTGGAGGAGTCGATTCGCCCCTTTGGGCGCTCGGGCTCCTGGCAAGCGCGCGCGGTTCTTCCCGGATGACGGACCTACCTGGCCCGGCCCCGGACCCGCGCCGCTGTTGGCTCGGGATGCTCTCGGGCGGAATAATCGCTCCCGTCAGCGGCGCTTCAGCTTTGGACAATTTCACGACCCGTCTTGAAACACGGACCAAGGAGTCTAACATGTGCGCGAGTCATTGGGCTGTACGAAACCTAAAGGCGTAATGAAAGTGAAGGTCTCGCCTTGCGCGGGCCGAGGGAGGATGGGGCTTCCCCGCCCTTCACGGGGCGGCGGCCTCCGCACTCCCGGGGCGTCTCGTCCTCATTGCGAGGTGAGGCGCACCTAGAGCGTACACGTTGGGACCCGAAAGATGGTGAACTATGCCTGGCCAGGACGAAGTCAGGGGAAACCCTGATGGAGGTCCGTAGCGATTCTGACGTGCAAATCGATCGTCGGAGCTGGGTATAGGGGCGAAAGACTAATCGAACCATCTAGTAGCTGGTTCCCTCCGAAGTTTCCCTCAGGATAGCTGGTGCTCGTACGAGTCTCATCCGGTAAAGCGAATGATTAGAGGCCTTGGGGCCGAAACGACCTCAACCTATTCTCAAACTTTAAATGGGTGAGATCTCCGGCTTGCTTGATATGCTGAAGCCGCGAGCAAACGACTCGGATCGGAGTGCCAAGTGGGCCACTTTTGGTAAGCAGAACTGGCGCTGTGGGATGAACCAAACGCCGAGTTAAGGCGCCCGAATCGACGCTCATGGGAAACCATGAAAGGCGTTGGTTGCTTAAGACAGCAGGACGGTGGCCATGGAAGTCGGAATCCGCTAAGGAGTGTGTAACAACTCACCTGCCGAAGCAACTAGCCCTGAAAATGGATGGCGCTGAAGCGTCGTGCCTATACTCGGCCGTCAGTCTGGCAGTCATGGCCGGTCCTTGCGGCCGGCCGCGAAGCCCTGACGAGTAGGAGGGTCGCGGCGGTGGGCGCAGAAGGGTCTGGGCGTGAGCCTGCCTGGAGCCGCCGTCGGTGCAGATCTTGGTGGTAGTAGCAAATACTCCAGCGAGGCCCTGGAGGGCTGACGCGGAGAAGGGTTTCGTGTGAACAGCCGTTGCACACGAGTCAGTCGATCCTAAGCCCTAGGAGAAATCCGATGTTGATGGGGGCCGTCATAGCATGATGCACTTTGTGCTGGCCCCCGTTGGGCGAAAGGGAATCCGGTTCCTATTCCGGAACCCGGCAGCGGAACCGATACAAGTCGGGCCCCTCTTTTAGAGATGCTCGTCGGGGTAACCCAAAAGGACCCGGAGACGCCGTCGGGAGATCGGGGAAGAGTTTTCTTTTCTGCATGAGCGTTCGAGTTCCCTGGAATCCTCTAGCAGGGAGATAGGGTTTGGAACGCGAAGAGCACCGCAGTTGCGGCGGTGTCCCGATCTTCCCCTCGGACCTTGAAAATCCGGGAGAGGGCCACGTGGAGGTGTCGCGCCGGTTCGTACCCATATCCGCAGCAGGTCTCCAAGGTGAAGAGCCTCTAGTCGATAGAATAATGTAGGTAAGGGAAGTCGGCAAATTGGATCCGTAACTTCGGGATAAGGATTGGCTCTGAGGATCGGGGCGTGTCGGGCTTGGTCGGGAAGTGGGTCAGCGCTAACGTGCCGGGCCTGGGCGAGGTGAGTGCCGTAGGGGTGCCGGTAAGTGCGGGCGTTTAGCGCGGGCGTGGTCTGCTCTCGCCGTTGGTCGGCCTCGTGCTGGCCGGCGGTGCAGGATGCGCGCGCCTGCGCGGCGTTCGCGCCCCGGTGCTTCAACCTGCGTGCAGGATCCGAGCTCGGTCCCGTGCCTTGGCCTCCCACGGATCTTCCTTGCTGCGAGGCCGCGTCCGCCTTAGCGTGCTCCTCCGGGGGCGCGCGGGTGCGCGGATTCTCTTCGGCCGCCATTCAACGATCAACTCAGAACTGGCACGGACTGGGGGAATCCGACTGTCTAATTAAAACAAAGCATTGCGATGGCCCTAGCGGGTGTTGACGCAATGTGATTTCTGCCCAGTGCTCTGAATGTCAACGTGAAGAAATTCAAGCAAGCGCGGGTAAACGGCGGGAGTAACTATGACTCTCTTAAGGTGGCCAAGTGGCGGCGGTGTGGCTGCATCCGGACTTGGCTTTTCGAAGTGCGGTCTTGATGTAGTCGTGCTGCTGCTGCGAGGTGCCTTCCTTGGGTTATAGTTACAGGGAGAGTGATGCGCAATACATGGGCCTAGCCCTCTTAGCCTCTCCTCTCCTGCGGTCTTCTCCCCTTCTCGTGGGCCCGCTGATTTTCGCAGAGTGGAAGACCGCACCAGGGGCTTGGGGGGGTTACCAGCCCCCCCTCGCATTATCCCTTTATAGTTGGGGGCAGCCTACAAGAAACAAGAGATGGTGGCCCTTCCGCTGAAGGTGCCACCCCAGCTACCCCAGCACCTATCCGGCCAACCGGCCGTAACGAAAATGCGATAGTTTGTGTAGCTCCCTTTGCTTGCAGTGAGTGCCACCGCACTTTTACCACGAAGAACGGTCTCGGGGTCCATCGCCGCCGCCAACACCTTGCGGCCGCCAACGCTGAGATCGTGACGGAGAGGCATCGCGCGAGGTGGACGGAGGAAGAAGTCCTGTCGCTCGCCAAGGCAGAGGCCGAACTGTTCCTTGAGAGGGACGCCCGGTTCTTCTTCGTTAATCAAGAGCTTATTAGGATGTTCCCCGACCGAACGCTTGAGGCAATCAAGTGCCGACGGCGGCAAGCTGCCCACAAGCAGCTTGTCCGCCAATTCATGGAGGCGCTTGAGATCGGTCGGGGGGAAGAGCCGGCGTCCCGCCGGGGAGCAGCGAGCTCGCTGCCTGACGCGGGCGAGGCCGCTGCGCCGCCCGTCGACGCAGCCGAGGACTTCGCGGCCGACACCACCGGGCCGCCGCCGGAGGGGCCGACTGACGCCGCCATCTGGGAGCATCTGGCGGGGCTACCTGCTTCCGCCCAGCGTTTCTCTGCTCTGGATCGAGTCATTGGTCTGGGGCGGGGCACGCCGCCCGATGTCATCCTGGGCATGCTCCCGGATGCCCTTGCGTCGGTCGGGTCCAGGGGGGAGAGGTTGATCACCAGGGCACAGCGGCCGCGCCAATCATCCAAGCGGCCGCCTGCCGCCCCGCCGCTGCAGAAGCGCAAGCGGCGCCGCTGGGAGTTCGCGCGGACACAGGACGCCTTCCGCAGGTCGCGTGCACGTTGCGTGCGCGGCTTGCTGGACGGCACCCTGCTGCAGCCGCCACCCGACATCCCCGGTCTGCTGGACTTCTGGGCGGACCTCTTCACGAAGAAGCCGATCTCCACCGCTGGCTTCATCCGTGACCGCCTTCTCCCGCACTCGGAGCCTGTCGCTCCTGAGTGCCTATGGGGGCCGGTCACACGTGAGGAGGTCGCTGCTGCCTTGCCGCCCAGGGGATCGGCGGCCGGGCCGGACGGCCTGACTCCAGCGGAGCTGCGGCGCCTGCCGCATGAAGTCCTGGTGAAACTCTTGAACCTCTTCCTCCTGGCCCGCGCCCTCCCCGAGCGTCTGCTTCGCGCCCGGACGTCACTTCTCCCCAAAACGGCTGCACCAACATCCCCCGCTGACTTTCGCCCCATTACGGTCTGCTCGGTGTTGGCGCGGACCTTTCACAAGGTTCTCGCGTCACGCCTGATGCGTGCATGTGCTGTGGACGAACGTCAGCGGGCATTCATCCCCCGGGATGGGATGTTGGAGAACACCTTCATCTTGGACACTGCTCTCACCGACGCAGTCCGCTCCTGTCGCTCTGTTTTTGTGGCATCGATCGACGTCTCTAAAGCGTTCGATTCGGTGGACCATGCTGCCCTCCGCCCCGTGCTGAGGGCTCATGGCCTGCCGGATTGCTTTATTGAGTACGTCGAAAGGTGTTACGAGGGTAGCACGACAGTGATAGCGGGCGGCGCCGACGTGGGCGTGCCCCTGCAGCCGGCAAGGGGTGTGCGTCAGGGTGACCCCCTCTCCCCCCTCCTTTTCAATTTTGCGGTGGACTATGTTTTGAGTCAACTTCCCTCCCACATCGGAGCTCGGATCCTCGGCCGCAGAGTCAACGCTGCGGCCTTCGCAGATGACGTCCTGCTTTTTGCATCGACCGCGAGGGGATTGCAGTCCCTCATCG
>NW_026047432.1:52500-57500 GCF_023864345.2 Schistocerca serialis cubense
ATATCTAACCACCAGCATGGAAGAACATCCAGTGCATCCTCTCCGCCACATGACACAATCCACACTATCATTACCAGACCGGGAGGTCCACCCAGAAAACACAATATCCCACCCTTCCGACATCCGCACATTGCTCAGCTAAGCCACGAACACCCACACATGTCCTACACAGGGGTGCACCCAACATCACAATACTGCCTCCTGTCACAGCACACAAACAATGGCAGGAATGAAAGACACAGATCTGCCACAACCATGGAATCGGAGCGCCGCCTGTCATGAGCCAAAAGTGCATCCTGACGTGACAAATCGGATAATGCCGCAGGCATCCAATTACGATAATCACTATCAACGAAGCTGCCGCCCCCCCCCCCCCAAATACACCTTTCCCTACAACAATGTGTATCTGAACCTAAGCTATATTGTACCTTAACCTAACCTATATCGTACCTTAACCTAACCTATATCGTACCTTAACCTAACCTATATCGTACCTTAACCTAACCTATATCGTACCTTAACCTAACGTATATCGTACCTTAACCTAACCTATATCGTACCTTAACCTAACCTATATCGTACCTTAACCTAACGTATATCGTACCTTAACCTAACCTATATCGTACCTTAACCTAACCTATATCGTACCTTAACCTAACCTATATCGTACCTTAACCTAACCTATATCGTGCCTTAACCTAACCTACGTTGTGCCTTAACCTAACCTACGTTGTGCCTTAACCTAACCTACGTTGTGCCTTAACCTAACCTACGTTGTGCCTTAACCTAACCTACGTTGTGCCTTAACCTAACCTACGTTGTGCCTTAACCTAACCTACGTTGTGCCTTAACCTAACCTACGTTGTGCCTTAACCTAACCTACGTTGTGCCTTAACCTAACCTACGTTGTGCCTTAACCTAACCTACGTTGTGCCTTAACCTAACCTACGTTGTGCCTTAACCTAACCTACGTTGCGCCTTAACCTAACCTAATTTGTGCCTTAACCTAACCTAATTTGTGCCTTAACGTAACCCATGTTGTGCCTTAACGTAACCCATGTTGTGCCTTAACGTAACCCATGTTGTGCCTTAACGTAACCCATGTTGTGCCTTAACGTAACCCATGTTGTGCCTTAACGTAACCCATGTTGTGCCTTAACGTAACCCATGTTGTGCCTTAACGTAACCCATGTTGTGCCTTAACCTAACCCATGTTGTGCCTTAACCTAACCCATGTTGTGCCTTAACCTAACCCATGTTGTGCCTTAACCTAACCCATGTTGTGCCTTAACGTAACCCATGTTGTGCCTTAACGTAACCCATGTTGTGCCTTAACCTAACCCATGTTGTGCCTTAACCTAACCCATGTTGTGCCTTAACCTAACCCATGTTGTGCCTTAACCTAACCCATGTTGTGCCTTAACCTAACCCATGTTGTGCCTTAACCTAACCCATGTTGTGCCTTAACCTAACCCATGTTGTGCCTTAACCTAACCTATAATGTGCCTTAACCTAACCTATAATGTGCCTTAACCTAACCTAAAGTGCGCCGTAACCTAAACTATATTGCGCCTTAACCTGACGCACGTTGTCGCTGAACCTGCTCTGTAATTGTTATGCAACCCGTTAAATTGGTGTAGTGTTGCCTAACCGCAACCCTCGCAATATAGTTCCCTACTCGCACTGCCCGGTCCCCTGTGTATCGCGTCATGTTAAACACCTTGCAGGTGTTGCTGACTTTCCACATGCTCCTGCTATACACTGTAGTGTGGATAGCAGCAGGACGTACATGCCGCCCCCCCCCCTTCCCCCCTGCCTTCGCAAGCTGGTCGGTGAGAAGTTTGCATGTTCAATGCCCTTCGCATGCCGACGTACTCAGCCTACGTTGTGGTACGGCCTGTCACCTGTCCGCCGATGTACGCAAAACCCACAAACTGTACTGCACATTGGTCCGTATGTACTGAATGATACATCGTGGCACATGTGACCGTATGACGACTGCGCCTAGCAACGGCGGACCATACAGTCCAAATATTGTGCACGCAGCTACGTGTCGTCTCCCTATAAGAGCTGGATTGCAGTGTGGTACGCCATACAGACGTGTGGGAGGAACGGACGCCCTGGATGGCGATCAGCATGAGCAGTCTGTTGATGTAGTGGAGCGTGTATTCGGACGTAGTCGTCTCTTCTCACACACCGTGATAGCATGTTGCACCGCGTTCCACATCTGCGACATGCTGCAGAGGCGGGCTGACAGTCGTTCGCGCAATGGACACCGCATACGTACGGGGTCTACCTTCCACGTGTTCTCTAGGCGTGCACATGTTGTTGCGTCTATGTGGGCAGACGTAGTGTGTTGTGACACCTGACACAGGCATGCAATACTCGTTGCAAATGGCGATGGACGTGTACGTTTGCTGGTGACGTTACGCAAATGAACAACTGGTAACCCGTTGTGGTGCGGTTGTTCTCGCTAGAGGTGAATCAGTGTTGGCGACGATCGGTCGAGCTATTAACCGGTTGTTTCAGGGAGACCCACCATGCCCACGAACGTGAAAGGGGACCCACTATGCCCACGAACGTGAAAGGGGGATCTGGGTGTGAGGCGATACGCGGCGGTGGCTGGGTGGGACCGTCCCCGGCCGGTGAGGGGGGGCCGCCCGGCGTGCTGGCAGCGCGGTGCGTGGGCGCACGCGCCACAGCCGGCTGGTGGGGGCGGCCAGTGGCAGGCGCGCCGGCCGACGGACGCGGCAGGCGGCGCAGCTGCGCGCCGGCGCCCCCTGCTCGCGGCGCCTTGCGGCCAAAGTAGGTCCTCGCGGGCCCGGTGCGAAGCGCGGTGGCCATCTGCAGTGTGCTGGTCCGATTGAGGACTTTGTGCGCTGAGGATGCGCCGCCGCCCGGCGCTCGGCGCCGCGACGCCGTCTGCTGCTCGGTCGCCCCAGCGGTTCTCGCAGGTGGTTTGTATCGCAGCTGTGCGGACGTGTTGGCGCGTGCGCTGTGCTGGGAGAGTTCGCTTCGGCACCCAAGTGGGGCTTTTGTCCTTCTGTGGCGCTGGCGTTGGAGCTGCCGGTCACCGTAGGTGGCGCGTGTTGTCTCCCGCCGGCAATGCCACGACAGCACGCTCCCGGGCCTCTGTCGGCAGCGGCAAGCTCAGTTGGGAGCACGGGTGGTCGCACCTAAAGCGTCTACTCGCCTAACTCCGGGCGATTGCGCCTCTCTCGAACCCGACCAAGTACTTAGGACGGCGCTGCGCGCCGCCGGGACCTGAGAGGGTTTCGAGGTGTGTTGTGCAGGGGAGCTCAGCCTCCTCCTGTTTGCAGAATAATTGAGCGGACGCTTGCGTGTTCGCGCGGGCCCCCGGGACACACTCCCGGGCGGCCGGCTGCTCAGCTCTAGTTGACGCAGCTCCCTGGTTGATCCTGCCAGTAGTCATATGCTTGTCTCAAAGATTAAGCCATGCATGTCTCAGTACAAGCCGCATTAAGGTGAAACCGCGAATGGCTCATTAAATCAGTTATGGTTCCTTAGATCGTACCCACGTTACTTGGATAACTGTGGTAATTCTAGAGCTAATACATGCAAACAGAGTCCCGACCAGAGATGGAAGGGACGCTTTTATTAGATCAAAACCAATCGGTCGGCTCGTCCGGTCCGTTTGCCTTGGTGACTCTGAATAACTTTGGGCTGATCGCACGGTCCTCGTACCGGCGACGCATCTTTCAAATGTCTGCCTTATCAACTGTCGATGGTAGGTTCTGCGCCTACCATGGTTGTAACGGGTAACGGGGAATCAGGGTTCGATTCCGGAGAGGGAGCCTGAGAAACGGCTACCACATCCAAGGAAGGCAGCAGGCGCGCAAATTACCCACTCCCGGCACGGGGAGGTAGTGACGAAAAATAACGATACGGGACTCATCCGAGGCCCCGTAATCGGAATGAGTACACTTTAAATCCTTTAACGAGTATCTATTGGAGGGCAAGTCTGGTGCCAGCAGCCGCGGTAATTCCAGCTCCAATAGCGTATATTAAAGTTGTTGCGGTTAAAAAGCTCGTAGTTGGATTTGTGTCCCACGCTGTTGGTTCACCGCCCGTCGGTGTTTAACTGGCATGTATCGTGGGACGTCCTGCCGGTGGGGCGAGCCGAAGGCGTGCGACCGCCTCGTGCGTGCTCGTGCGTCCCGAGGCGGACCCCGTTGAAATCCTACCAGGGTGCTCTTTATTGAGTGTCTCGGTGGGCCGGCACGTTTACTTTGAACAAATTAGAGTGCTTAAAGCAGGCAAGCCCGCCTGAATACTGTGTGCATGGAATAATGGAATAGGACCTCGGTTCTATTTTGTTGGTTTTCGGAACCCGAGGTAATGATTAATAGGGACAGGCGGGGGCATTCGTATTGCGACGTTAGAGGTGAAATTCTTGGATCGTCGCAAGACGAACAGAAGCGAAAGCATTTGCCAAGTATGTTTTCATTAATCAAGAACGAAAGTTAGAGGTTCGAAGGCGATCAGATACCGCCCTAGTTCTAACCATAAACGATGCCAGCCAGCGATCCGCCGCAGTTCCTCCGATGACTCGGCGGGCAGCCTCCGGGAAACCAAAGCTTTTGGGTTCCGGGGGAAGTATGGTTGCAAAGCTGAAACTTAAAGGAATTGACGGAAGGGCACCACCAGGAGTGGAGCCTGCGGCTTAATTTGACTCAACACGGGAAACCTCACCAGGCCCGGACACCGGAAGGATTGACAGATTGATAGCTCTTTCTTGATTCGGTGGGTGGTGGTGCATGGCCGTTCTTAGTTGGTGGAGCGATTTGTCTGGTTAATTCCGATAACGAACGAGACTCTAGCCTGCTAACTAGTCGCGTGACATCCTTCGTGCTGTCAGCGATTACTTTTCTTCTTAGAGGGACAGGCGGCTTCTAGCCGCACGAGATTGAGCAATAACAGGTCTGTGATGCCCTTAGATGTTCTGGGCCGCACGCGCGCTACACTGAAGGAATCAGCGT
>NW_026047432.1:65000-70000 GCF_023864345.2 Schistocerca serialis cubense
GGGGAAACGGCCGACAGGGGCGGCAACATAGTGGAGCCGTAGTGTCACTAATGTACAGAGATAGAACAGTTTCGACTGGAACCAGAGTAACCGTATACACGGCACTGATTAGTAATAGATGCAGAGCCATCAGAATACAGATAATATATACAACCGTCCCTATACATGCTGAAAGACTCTGCACACAATGAGAACCACACGTCAGCCAGACACTCTTATCACACACTACTCTCTTATCACACACTACTCTCTGCCTGTAACAGGCACACACACAATATCTAACCACCAGCATGGAAGAACATCCAGTGCATCCTCTCCGCCACATGACACAATCCACACTATCATTACCAGACCGGGAGGTCCACCCAGAAAACACAATATCCCACCCTTCCGACATCCGCACATTGCTCAGCTAAGCCACGAACACCCACACATGTCCTACACAGGGGTGCACCCAACATCACAATACTGCCTCCTGTCACAGCACACAAACAATGGCAGGAATGAAAGACACAGATCTGCCACAACCATGGAATCGGAGCGCCGCCTGTCATGAGCCAAAAGTGCATCCTGACGTGACAAATCGGATAATGCCGCAGGCATCCAATTACGATAATCACTATCAACGAACCTGCCGCCCCCCCCCCCCAAATACACCTTTCCCTACAACAATGTGTATCTGAACCTAAGCTATATTGTACCTTAACTTAACCTATATCGTACCTTAACCTAACCTATATCGTACCTTAACCTAACCTATATCGTACCTTAACCTAACCTATATCGTACCTTAACCTAACGTATATCGTACCTTAACCTAACCTATATCGTACCTTAACCTAACCTATATCGTACCTTAACCTAACGTATATCGTACCTTAACCTAACCTATATCGTACCTTAACCTAACCTATATCGTACCTTAACCTAACCTATATCGTACCTTAACCTAACCTATATCGTGCCTTAACCTAACCTACGTTGTGCCTTAACCTAACCTACGTTGTGCCTTAACCTAACCTACGTTGTGCCTTAACCTAACCTACGTTGTGCCTTAACCTAACCTACGTTGTGCCTTAACCTAACCTACGTTGTGCCTTAACCTAACCTACGTTGTGCCTTAACCTAACCTACGTTGTGCCTTAACCTAACCTACGTTGCGCCTTAACCTAACCTAATTTGTGCCTTAACCTAACCTAATTTGTGCCTTAACGTAACCCATGTTGTGCCTTAACGTAACCCATGTTGTGCCTTAACGTAACCCATGTTGTGCCTTAACGTAACCCATGTTGTGCCTTAACGTAACCCATGTTGTGCCTTAACGTAACCCATGTTGTGCCTTAACGTAACCCATGTTGTGCCTTAACGTAACCCATGTTGTGCCTTAACGTAACCCATGTTGTGCCTTAACGTAACCCATGTTGTGCCTTAACGTAACCCATGTTGTGCCTTAACGTAACCCATGTTGTGCCTTAACCTAACCCATGTTGTGCCTTAACCTAACCCATGTTGTGCCTTAACCTAACCCATGTTGTGCCTTAACCTAACCCATGTTGTGCCTTAACGTAACCCATGTTGTGCCTTAACGTAACCCATGTTGTGCCTTAACCTAACCCATGTTGTGCCTTAACCTAACCCATGTTGTGCCTTAACCTAACCCATGTTGTGCCTTAACCTAACCCATGTTGTGCCTTAACCTAACCCATGTTGTGCCTTAACCTAACCCATGTTGTGCCTTAACCTAACCCATGTTGTGCCTTAACCTAACCTATAATGTGCCTTAACCTAACCTATAATGTGCCTTAACCTAACCTAAAGTGCGCCGTAACCTAAACTATATTGCGCCTTAACCTGACGCACGTTGTCGCTGAACCTGCTCTGTAATTGTTATGCAACCCGTTAAATTGGTGTAGTGTTGCCTAACCGCAACCCTCGCAATATAGTTCCCTACTCGCACTGCCCGGTCCCCTGTGTATCGCGTCATGTTAAACACCTTGCAGGTGTTGCTGACTTTCCACATGCTCCTGCTATACACTGTAGTGTGGATAGCAGCAGGACGTACATGCCCCCCCCCCCTTCCCCCCTGCCTTCGCAAGCTGGTCGGTGAGAAGTTTGCATGTTCAATGCCCTTCGCATGCCGACGTACTCAGCCTACGTTGTGGTACGGCCTGTCACCTGTCCGCCGATGTACGCAAAACCCACAAACTGTACTGCACATTGGTCCGTATGTACTGAATGATACATCGTGGCACATGTGACCGTATGACGACTGCGCCTAGCAACGGCGGACCATACAGTCCAAATATTGTGCACGCAGCTACGTGTCGTCTCCCTATAAGAGCTGGATTGCAGTGTGGTACGCCATACAGACGTGTGGGAGGAACGGACGCCCTGGATGGCGATCAGCATGAGCAGTCTGTTGATGTAGTGGAGCGTGTATTCGGACGTAGTCGTCTCTTCTCACACACCGTGATAGCATGTTGCACCGCGTTCCACATCTGCGACATGCTGCAGAGGCGGGCTGACAGTCGTTCGCGCAATGGACACCGCATACGTACGGGGTCTACCTTCCACGTGTTCTCTAGGCGTGCACATGTTGTTGCGTCTATGTGGGCAGACGTAGTGTGTTGTGACACCTGACACAGGCATGCAATACTCGTTGCAAATGGCGATGGACGTGTACGTTTGCTGGTGACGTTACGCAAATGAACAACTGGTAACCCGTTGTGGTGCGGTTGTTCTCGCTAGAGGTGAATCAGTGTTGGCGACGATCGGTCGAGCTATTAACCGGTTGTTTCAGGGAGACCCACCATGCCCACGAACGTGAAAGGGGACCCACCATGCCCACGAACGTGAAAGGGGATCTGGGTGTGAGGCGATACGCGGCGGTGGCTGGGTGGGACCGTCCCCGGCCGGTGAGGGGGGGCCGCCCGGCGTGCTGGCAGCGCGGTGCGTGGGCGCACGCGCCACAGCCGGCTGGTGGGGGCGGCCAGTGGCAGGCGCGCCGGCCGACGGACGCGGCAGGCGGCGCAGCTGCGCGCCGGCGCCCCCTGCTCGCGGCGCCTTGCGGCCAAAGTAGGTCCTCGCGGGCCCGGTGCGAAGCGCGGTGGCCATCTGCAGTGTGCTGGTCCGATTGAGGACTTTGTGCGCTGAGGATGCGCCGCCGCCCGGCGCTCGGCGCCGCGACGCCGTCTGCTGCTCGGTCGCCCCAGCGGTTCTCGCAGGTGGTTTGTATCGCAGCTGTGCGGACGTGTTGGCGCGTGCGCTGTGCTGGGAGAGTTCGCTTCGGCACCCAAGTGGGGCTTTTGTCCTTCTGTGGCGCTGGCGTTGGAGCTGCCGGTCACCGTAGGTGGCGCGTGTTGTCTCCCGCCGGCAATGCCACGACAGCACGCTCCCGGGCCTCTGTCGGCAGCGGCAAGCTCAGTTGGGAGCACGGGTGGTCGCACCTAAAGCGTCTACTCGCCTAACTCCGGGCGATTGCGCCTCTCTCGAACCCGACCAAGTACTTAGGACGGCGCTGCGCGCCGCCGGGACCTGAGAGGGTTTCGAGGTGTGTTGTGCAGGGGAGCTCAGCCTCCTCCTGTTTGCAGAATAATTGAGCGGACGCTTGCGTGTTCGCGCGGGCCCCCGGGACACACTCCCGGGCGGCCGGCTGCTCAGCTCTAGTTGACGCAGCTCCCTGGTTGATCCTGCCAGTAGTCATATGCTTGTCTCAAAGATTAAGCCATGCATGTCTCAGTACAAGCCGCATTAAGGTGAAACCGCGAATGGCTCATTAAATCAGTTATGGTTCCTTAGATCGTACCCACGTTACTTGGATAACTGTGGTAATTCTAGAGCTAATACATGCAAACAGAGTCCCGACCAGAGATGGAAGGGACGCTTTTATTAGATCAAAACCAATCGGTCGGCTCGTCCGGTCCGTTTGCCTTGGTGACTCTGAATAACTTTGGGCTGATCGCACGGTCCTCGTACCGGCGACGCATCTTTCAAATGTCTGCCTTATCAACTGTCGATGGTAGGTTCTGCGCCTACCATGGTTGTAACGGGTAACGGGGAATCAGGGTTCGATTCCGGAGAGGGAGCCTGAGAAACGGCTACCACATCCAAGGAAGGCAGCAGGCGCGCAAATTACCCACTCCCGGCACGGGGAGGTAGTGACGAAAAATAACGATACGGGACTCATCCGAGGCCCCGTAATCGGAATGAGTACACTTTAAATCCTTTAACGAGTATCTATTGGAGGGCAAGTCTGGTGCCAGCAGCCGCGGTAATTCCAGCTCCAATAGCGTATATTAAAGTTGTTGCGGTTAAAAAGCTCGTAGTTGGATTTGTGTCCCACGCTGTTGGTTCACCGCCCGTCGGTGTTTAACTGGCATGTATCGTGGGACGTCCTGCCGGTGGGGCGAGCCGAAGGCGTGCGACCGCCTCGTGCGTGCTCGTGCGTCCCGAGGCGGACCCCGTTGAAATCCTACCAGGGTGCTCTTTATTGAGTGTCTCGGTGGGCCGGCACGTTTACTTTGAACAAATTAGAGTGCTTAAAGCAGGCAAGCCCGCCTGAATACTGTGTGCATGGAATAATGGAATAGGACCTCGGTTCTATTTTGTTGGTTTTCGGAACCCGAGGTAATGATTAATAGGGACAGGCGGGGGCATTCGTATTGCGACGTTAGAGGTGAAATTCTTGGATCGTCGCAAGACGAACAGAAGCGAAAGCATTTGCCAAGTATGTTTTCATTAATCAAGAACGAAAGTTAGAGGTTCGAAGGCGATCAGATACCGCCCTAGTTCTAACCATAAACGATGCCAGCCAGCGATCCGCCGCAGTTCCTCCGATGACTCGGCGGGCAGCCTCCGGGAAACCAAAGCTTTTGGGTTCCGGGGGAAGTATGGTTGCAAAGCTGAAACTTAAAGGAATTGACGGAAGGGCACCACCAGGAGTGGAGCCTGCGGCTTAATTTGACTCAACACGGGAAACCTCACCAGGCCCGGACACCGGA
>NW_026047432.1:77500-82500 GCF_023864345.2 Schistocerca serialis cubense
ATTACCAGACCGGGAGGTCCACCCAGAAAACACAATATCCCACCCTTCCGACATCCGCACATTGCTCAGCTAAGCCACGAACACCCACACATGTCCTACACAGGGGTGCACCCAACATCACAATACTGCCTCCTGTCACAGCACACAAACAATGGCAGGAATGAAAGACACAGATCTGCCACAACCATGGAATCGGAGCGCCGCCTGTCATGAGCCAAAAGTGCATCCTGACGTGACAAATCGGATAATGCCGCAGGCATCCAATTACGATAATCACTATCAACGAACCTGCCGCCCCCCCCCCCCCCAAATACACCTTTCCCTACAACAATGTGTATCTGAACCTAAGCTATATTGTACCTTAACCTAACCTATATCGTACCTTAACCTAACCTATATCGTACCTTAACCTAACCTATATCGTACCTTAACCTAACCTATATCGTACCTTAACCTAACGTATATCGTACCTTAACCTAACCTATATCGTACCTTAACCTAACCTATATCGTACCTTAACCTAACGTATATCGTACCTTAACCTAACCTATATCGTACCTTAACCTAACCTATATCGTACCTTAACCTAACCTATATCGTACCTTAACCTAACCTATATCGTGCCTTAACCTAACCTACGTTGTGCCTTAACCTAACCTACGTTGTGCCTTAACCTAACCTACGTTGTGCCTTAACCTAACCTACGTTGTGCCTTAACCTAACCTACGTTGTGCCTTAACCTAACCTACGTTGTGCCTTAACCTAACCTACGTTGTGCCTTAACCTAACCTACGTTGTGCCTTAACCTAACCTACGTTGTGCCTTAACCTAACCTACGTTGTGCCTTAACCTAACCTACGTTGTGCCTTAACCTAACCTACGTTGTGCCTTAACCTAACCTACGTTGTGCCTTAACCTAACCTACGTTGCGCCTTAACCTAACCTAATTTGTGCCTTAACCTAACCTAATTTGTGCCTTAACGTAACCCATGTTGTGCCTTAACGTAACCCATGTTGTGCCTTAACGTAACCCATGTTGTGCCTTAACGTAACCCATGTTGTGCCTTAACGTAACCCATGTTGTGCCTTAACGTAACCCATGTTGTGCCTTAACGTAACCCATGTTGTGCCTTAACGTAACCCATGTTGTGCCTTAACCTAACCCATGTTGTGCCTTAACCTAACCCATGTTGTGCCTTAACCTAACCCATGTTGTGCCTTAACCTAACCCATGTTGTGCCTTAACGTAACCCATGTTGTGCCTTAACGTAACCCATGTTGTGCCTTAACCTAACCCATGTTGTGCCTTAACCTAACCCATGTTGTGCCTTAACCTAACCCATGTTGTGCCTTAACCTAACCCATGTTGTGCCTTAACCTAACCCATGTTGTGCCTTAACCTAACCCATGTTGTGCCTTAACCTAACCCATGTTGTGCCTTAACCTAACCTATAATGTGCCTTAACCTAACCTATAATGTGCCTTAACCTAACCTAAAGTGCGCCGTAACCTAAACTATATTGCGCCTTAACCTGACGCACGTTGTCGCTGAACCTGCTCTGTAATTGTTATGCAACCCGTTAAATTGGTGTAGTGTTGCCTAACCGCAACCCTCGCAATATAGTTCCCTACTCGCACTGCCCGGTCCCCTGTGTATCGCGTCATGTTAAACACCTTGCAGGTGTTGCTGACTTTCCACATGCTCCTGCTATACACTGTAGTGTGGATAGCAGCAGGACGTACATGCCGCCCCCCCCCCCTTCCCCCCTGCCTTCGCAAGCTGGTCGGTGAGAAGTTTGCATGTTCAATGCCCTTCGCATGCCGACGTACTCAGCCTACGTTGTGGTACGGCCTGTCACCTGTCCGCCGATGTACGCAAAACCCACAAACTGTACTGCACATTGGTCCGTATGTACTGAATGATACATCGTGGCACATGTGACCGTATGACGACTGCGCCTAGCAACGGCGGACCATACAGTCCAAATATTGTGCACGCAGCTACGTGTCGTCTCCCTATAAGAGCTGGATTGCAGTGTGGTACGCCATACAGACGTGTGGGAGGAACGGACGCCCTGGATGGCGATCAGCATGAGCAGTCTGTTGATGTAGTGGAGCGTGTATTCGGACGTAGTCGTCTCTTCTCACACACCGTGATAGCATGTTGCACCGCGTTCCACATCTGCGACATGCTGCAGAGGCGGGCTGACAGTCGTTCGCGCAATGGACACCGCATACGTACGGGGTCTACCTTCCACGTGTTCTCTAGGCGTGCACATGTTGTTGCGTCTATGTGGGCAGACGTAGTGTGTTGTGACACCTGACACAGGCATGCAATACTCGTTGCAAATGGCGATGGACGTGTACGTTTGCTGGTGACGTTACGCAAATGAACAACTGGTAACCCGTTGTGGTGCGGTTGTTCTCGCTAGAGGTGAATCAGTGTTGGCGACGATCGGTCGAGCTATTAACCGGTTGTTTCAGGGAGACCCACCATGCCCACGAACGTGAAAGGGGACCCACCATGCCCACGAACGTGAAAGGGGATCTGGGTGTGAGGCGATACGCGGCGGTGGCTGGGTGGGACCGTCCCCGGCCGGTGAGGGGGGGCCGCCCGGCGTGCTGGCAGCGCGGTGCGTGGGCGCACGCGCCACAGCCGGCTGGTGGGGGCGGCCAGTGGCAGGCGCGCCGGCCGACGGACGCGGCAGGCGGCGCAGCTGCGCGCCGGCGCCCCCTGCTCGCGGCGCCTTGCGGCCAAAGTAGGTCCTCGCGGGCCCGGTGCGAAGCGCGGTGGCCATCTGCAGTGTGCTGGTCCGATTGAGGACTTTGTGCGCTGAGGATGCGCCGCCGCCCGGCGCTCGGCGCCGCGACGCCGTCTGCTGCTCGGTCGCCCCAGCGGTTCTCGCAGGTGGTTTGTATCGCAGCTGTGCGGACGTGTTGGCGCGTGCGCTGTGCTGGGAGAGTTCGCTTCGGCACCCAAGTGGGGCTTTTGTCCTTCTGTGGCGCTGGCGTTGGAGCTGCCGGTCACCGTAGGTGGCGCGTGTTGTCTCCCGCCGGCAATGCCACGACAGCACGCTCCCGGGCCTCTGTCGGCAGCGGCAAGCTCAGTTGGGAGCACGGGTGGTCGCACCTAAAGCGTCTACTCGCCTAACTCCGGGCGATTGCGCCTCTCTCGAACCCGACCAAGTACTTAGGACGGCGCTGCGCGCCGCCGGGACCTGAGAGGGTTTCGAGGTGTGTTGTGCAGGGGAGCTCAGCCTCCTCCTGTTTGCAGAATAATTGAGCGGACGCTTGCGTGTTCGCGCGGGCCCCCGGGACACACTCCCGGGCGGCCGGCTGCTCAGCTCTAGTTGACGCAGCTCCCTGGTTGATCCTGCCAGTAGTCATATGCTTGTCTCAAAGATTAAGCCATGCATGTCTCAGTACAAGCCGCATTAAGGTGAAACCGCGAATGGCTCATTAAATCAGTTATGGTTCCTTAGATCGTACCCACGTTACTTGGATAACTGTGGTAATTCTAGAGCTAATACATGCAAACAGAGTCCCGACCAGAGATGGAAGGGACGCTTTTATTAGATCAAAACCAATCGGTCGGCTCGTCCGGTCCGTTTGCCTTGGTGACTCTGAATAACTTTGGGCTGATCGCACGGTCCTCGTACCGGCGACGCATCTTTCAAATGTCTGCCTTATCAACTGTCGATGGTAGGTTCTGCGCCTACCATGGTTGTAACGGGTAACGGGGAATCAGGGTTCGATTCCGGAGAGGGAGCCTGAGAAACGGCTACCACATCCAAGGAAGGCAGCAGGCGCGCAAATTACCCACTCCCGGCACGGGGAGGTAGTGACGAAAAATAACGATACGGGACTCATCCGAGGCCCCGTAATCGGAATGAGTACACTTTAAATCCTTTAACGAGTATCTATTGGAGGGCAAGTCTGGTGCCAGCAGCCGCGGTAATTCCAGCTCCAATAGCGTATATTAAAGTTGTTGCGGTTAAAAAGCTCGTAGTTGGATTTGTGTCCCACGCTGTTGGTTCACCGCCCGTCGGTGTTTAACTGGCATGTATCGTGGGACGTCCTGCCGGTGGGGCGAGCCGAAGGCGTGCATCCGCCTCGTGCGTGCTCGTGCGTCCCGAGGCGGACCCCGTTGAAATCCTACCAGGGTGCTCTTTATTGAGTGTCTCGGTGGGCCGGCACGTTTACTTTGAACAAATTAGAGTGCTTAAAGCAGGCAAGCCCGCCTGAATACTGTGTGCATGGAATAATGGAATAGGACCTCGGTTCTATTTTGTTGGTTTTCGGAACCCGAGGTAATGATTAATAGGGACAGGCGGGGGCATTCGTATTGCGACGTTAGAGGTGAAATTCTTGGATCGTCGCAAGACGAACAGAAGCGAAAGCATTTGCCAAGTATGTTTTCATTAATCAAGAACGAAAGTTAGAGGTTCGAAGGCGATCAGATACCGCCCTAGTTCTAACCATAAACGATGCCAGCCAGCGATCCGCCGCAGTTCCTCCGATGACTCGGCGGGCAGCCTCCGGGAAACCAAAGCTTTTGGGTTCCGGGGGAAGTATGGTTGCAAAGCTGAAACTTAAAGGAATTGACGGAAGGGCACCACCAGGAGTGGAGCCTGCGGCTTAATTTGACTCAACACGGGAAACCTCACCAGGCCCGGACACCGGAAGGATTGACAGATTGATAGCTCTTTCTTGATTCGGTGGGTGGTGGTGCATGGCCGTTCTTAGTTGGTGGAGCGATTTGTCTGGTTAATTCCGATAACGAACGAGACTCTAGCCTGCTAACTAGTCGCGTGACATCCTTCGTGCTGTCAGCGATTACTTTTCTTCTTAGAGGGACAGGCGGCTTCTAGCCGCACGAGATTGAGCAATAACAGGTCTGTGATGCCCTTAGATGTTCTGGGCCGCACGCGCGCTACACTGAAGGAATCAGCGTGTCTTCCTAGGCCGAAAGGTCGGGGTAACCCGCTGAACCTCCTTCG
>NW_026047432.1:85000-87500 GCF_023864345.2 Schistocerca serialis cubense
ACCATGAAAGGCGTTGGTTGCTTAAGACAGCAGGACGGTGGCCATGGAAGTCGGAATCCGCTAAGGAGTGTGTAACAACTCACCTGCCGAAGCAACTAGCCCTGAAAATGGATGGCGCTGAAGCGTCGTGCCTATACTCGGCCGTCAGTCTGGCAGTCATGGCCGGTCCTTGCGGCCGGCCGCGAAGCCCTGACGAGTAGGAGGGTCGCGGCGGTGGGCGCAGAAGGGTCTGGGCGTGAGCCTGCCTGGAGCCGCCGTCGGTGCAGATCTTGGTGGTAGTAGCAAATACTCCAGCGAGGCCCTGGAGGGCTGACGCGGAGAAGGGTTTCGTGTGAACAGCCGTTGCACACGAGTCAGTCGATCCTAAGCCCTAGGAGAAATCCGATGTTGATGGGGGCCGTCATAGCATGATGCACTTTGTGCTGGCCCCCGTTGGGCGAAAGGGAATCCGGTTCCTATTCCGGAACCCGGCAGCGGAACCGATACAAGTCGGGCCCCTCTTTTAGAGATGCTCGTCGGGGTAACCCAAAAGGACCCGGAGACGCCGTCGGGAGATCGGGGAAGAGTTTTCTTTTCTGCATGAGCGTTCGAGTTCCCTGGAATCCTCTAGCAGGGAGATAGGGTTTGGAACGCGAAGAGCACCGCAGTTGCGGCGGTGTCCCGATCTTCCCCTCGGACCTTGAAAATCCGGGAGAGGGCCACGTGGAGGTGTCGCGCCGGTTCGTACCCATATCCGCAGCAGGTCTCCAAGGTGAAGAGCCTCTAGTCGATAGAATAATGTAGGTAAGGGAAGTCGGCAAATTGGATCCGTAACTTCGGGATAAGGATTGGCTCTGAGGATCGGGGCGTGTCGGGCTTGGTCGGGAAGTGGGTCAGCGCTAACGTGCCGGGCCTGGGCGAGGTGAGTGCCGTAGGGGTGCCGGTAAGTGCGGGCGTTTAGCGCGGGCGTGGTCTGCTCTCGCCGTTGGTCGGCCTCGTGCTGGCCGGCGGTGCAGGATGCGCGCGCCTGCGCGGCGTTCGCGCCCCGGTGCTTCAACCTGCGTGCAGGATCCGAGCTCGGTCCCGTGCCTTGGCCTCCCACGGATCTTCCTTGCTGCGAGGCCGCGTCCGCCTTAGCGTGCTCCTCCGGGGGCGCGCGGGTGCGCGGATTCTCTTCGGCCGCCATTCAACGATCAACTCAGAACTGGCACGGACTGGGGGAATCCGACTGTCTAATTAAAACAAAGCATTGCGATGGCCCTAGCGGGTGTTGACGCAATGTGATTTCTGCCCAGTGCTCTGAATGTCAACGTGAAGAAATTCAAGCAAGCGCGGGTAAACGGCGGGAGTAACTATGACTCTCTTAAGGTGGCCAAGTGGCGGCGGTGTGGCTGCATCCGGACTTGGCTTTTCGAAGTGCGGTCTTGATGTAGTCGTGCTGCTGCTGCGAGGTGCCTTCCTTGGGTTATAGTTACAGGGAGAGTGATGCGCAATACATGGGCCTAGCCCTCTTAGCCTCTCCTCTCCTGCGGTCTTCTCCCCTTCTCGTGGGCCCGCTGATTTTCGCAGAGTGGAAGACCGCACCAGGGGCTTGGGGGGGTTACCAGCCCCCCCTCGCATTATCCCTTTTTTAGTTGGGGGCAGTAACCAGAGAATAAGTGGTGGCCCTTCCGCTGAAGGTGCCACCCCAACTCCCCCAGCACCTAGCCGGCCAACCGGCCGTGCCGAAAATCTTGTAACTTTTGCAGCAGTATACGCCTGTAGTGAGTGCCACCGCAGCTTCACCACCAAGAATGGTCTCGGGGTCCATCGCCGCCGCCAACATCTTGCGGCCGCCAACGCGGAGATCGTGACGGAGAGGCATCGCGCGAGGTGGACGGAGGAAGAAGTCCTGTCGCTCGCCAAGGCAGAGGCCGAACTGTTCCTCGAGAGGGACGCCCGGTTCTTCTTTGTAAATCAAGAACTCATCAGGATGTTCCCCGACCGAACGCTTGAGGCAATCAAGTGCCGACGGCGGCAAGCTGCCCACAAGCAGCTTGTCCGCCAGTTCATGGAGGCGCTTGAGATCGGTCGGGGGGAAGAGCCGGCGTCCCGCCGGGGAGCAGCGAGCCCGCTGCCTGACGCGGGCGAGGCCGCTGCGCCGCCCGTCGACGCAGCCGAGGACTTCGCGGCCGACACCACCGGGCCGCCGCCGGAGGGGCCGACTGACGCCGCCATCTGGGAGCATCTGGCGGGGCTACCTGCTTCCGCCCAGCGTTTCTCTGCCCTGGATCGAGTCATAGGTCTGGGGCGGGGCACGCCGCCCGATGTCATCCTGGGCATGCTCCCGGATGCCCTTGCGTCGGTCGGGTCCAGAGGGGAGAGATCGATCACCAGGACACAGCGGCCGCGCCAACCATCGAAGCGGCCGCCTGCCGCGCCGCCGACGCAGAAGCGCAAGCGGCGCCGCTGGGAATACGCGAGAACGCAGGATGCCTTCCGACGGTCGCGTGCACGTTGCGTGCGCGGCCTCTTGGATGGC
>NW_026047432.1:92500-97500 GCF_023864345.2 Schistocerca serialis cubense
GATGAACGGCGGACGTTTCCCGCACTCGTAAGGTGCAATCCACACCTATAACATGCGTTTCATGAAGAGATATTTCCAATATGCGACATTCCCGCTGTCCCTATTCATGAGCTGCGAGCTGTACCACGTACAAGCTACAGACGCGATCGCATTGCTCACTGTACGGATTCTCATGCTGAGCCATCAGCTAGGAAGCGCCCCATCCATGTCGGCACCCGTGGGCGTTGCACTCGCAGTCGCAAAAAACGCTGGGCAAATATATATCTCGGAAGAGTAACGACAATCCGAGCCTCCTGGCGTTGCACTCGCAGTCGCAAAAAACGCTGGGCACATATATTTCTCGGAAGAGTAACGACAGTCCGAGCCTCCTGGCGTTGCACTCGCAGTCGCAAAAAACGCTGGGCAAATATATTTCTCGGAAGAGTAACGACAGTCCGAGCCTCCTGGCGTTGCACTCGCAGTCGCAAAAAACGCTGGGCACATATATGTCTCGGAAGAGTAACGACAGTCAGTCTCCTGCGTGGGAAGAGTCTTTCTAGGCCCTGACCCACGGGAAGGGTGTAGCTTCCCCCATCCCGGACATTTGACGTCGTCACACTACCGGTATTGACTAATAGACTGACTGCTGATAATCATTAGCCATACACTGGGGGAAACGGCCGACAGGGGCGGCAACATAGTGGAGCCGTAGTGTCACTAATGTACAGAGATAGAACAGTTTCGACTGGAACCAGAGTAACCGTATACACGGCACTGATTAGTAATAGATGCAGAGCCATCAGAATACAGATAATATATACAACCGTCCCTATACATGCTGAAAGACTCTGCACACAATGAGAACCACACGTCAGCCAGACACTCTTATCACACACTACTCTCTTATCACACACTACTCTCTGCCTGTAACAGGCACACACACAATATCTAACCACCAGCATGGAAGAACATCCAGTGCATCCTCTCCGCCACATGACACAATCCACACTATCATTACCAGACCGGGAGGTCCACCCAGAAAACACAATATCCCACCCTTCCGACATCCGCACATTGCTCAGCTAAGCCACGAACACCCACACATGTCCTACACAGGGGTGCACCCAACATCACAATACTGCCTCCTGTCACAGCACACAAACAATGGCAGGAATGAAAGACACAGATCTGCCACAACCATGGAATCGGAGCGCCGCCTGTCATGAGCCAAAAGTGCATCCTGACGTGACAAATCGGATAATGCCGCAGGCATCCAATTACGATAATCACTATCAACGAACCTGCCGCCCCCCCCCCCCAAATACACCTTTCCCTACAACAATGTGTATCTGAACCTAAGCTATATTGTACCTTAACCTAACCTATATCGTACCTTAACCTAACCTATATCGTACCTTAACCTAACCTATATCGTACCTTAACCTAACCTATATCGTACCTTAACCTAACGTATATCGTACCTTAACCTAACCTATATCGTACCTTAACCTAACCTATATCGTACCTTAACCTAACGTATATCGTACCTTAACCTAACCTATATCGTACCTTAACCTAACCTATATCGTACCTTAACCTAACCTATATCGTACCTTAACCTAACCTATATCGTGCCTTAACCTAACCTACGTTGTGCCTTAACCTAACCTACGTTGTGCCTTAACCTAACCTACGTTGTGCCTTAACCTAACCTACGTTGTGCCTTAACCTAACCTACGTTGTGCCTTAACCTAACCTACGTTGTGCCTTAACCTAACCTACGTTGTGCCTTAACCTAACCTACGTTGTGCCTTAACCTAACCTACGTTGTGCCTTAACCTAACCTACGTTGTGCCTTAACCTAACCTACGTTGTGCCTTAACCTAACCTACGTTGTGCCTTAACCTAACCTACGTTGTGCCTTAACCTAACCTACGTTGTGCCTTAACCTAACCTACGTTGCGCCTTAACCTAACCTAATTTGTGCCTTAACCTAACCTAATTTGTGCCTTAACGTAACCCATGTTGTGCCTTAACGTAACCCATGTTGTGCCTTAACGTAACCCATGTTGTGCCTTAACGTAACCCATGTTGTGCCTTAACGTAACCCATGTTGTGCCTTAACGTAACCCATGTTGTGCCTTAACGTAACCCATGTTGTGCCTTAACGTAACCCATGTTGTGCCTTAACCTAACCCATGTTGTGCCTTAACCTAACCCATGTTGTGCCTTAACCTAACCCATGTTGTGCCTTAACCTAACCCATGTTGTGCCTTAACGTAACCCATGTTGTGCCTTAACGTAACCCATGTTGTGCCTTAACCTAACCCATGTTGTGCCTTAACCTAACCCATGTTGTGCCTTAACCTAACCCATGTTGTGCCTTAACCTAACCCATGTTGTGCCTTAACCTAACCCATGTTGTGCCTTAACCTAACCCATGTTGTGCCTTAACCTAACCCATGTTGTGCCTTAACCTAACCTATAATGTGCCTTAACCTAACCTATAATGTGCCTTAACCTAACCTAAAGTGCGCCGTAACCTAAACTATATTGCGCCTTAACCTGACGCACGTTGTCGCTAAACCTGCTCTGTAATTGTTATGCAACCCGTTAAATTGGTGTAGTGTTGCCTAACCGCAACCCTCGCAATATAGTTCCCTACTCGCACTGCCCGGTCCCCTGTGTATCGCGTCATGTTAAACACCTTGCAGGTGTTGCTGACTTTCCACATGCTCCTGCTATACACTGTAGTGTGGATAGCAGCAGGACGTACATGCCGCCCCCCCCCCCCCTTCCCCCCTGCCTTCGCAAGCTGGTCGGTGAGAAGTTTGCATGTTCAATGCCCTTCGCATGCCGACGTACTCAGCCTACGTTGTGGTACGGCCTGTCACCTGTCCGCCGATGTACGCAAAACCCACAAACTGTACTGCACATTGGTCCGTATGTACTGAATGATACATCGTGGCACATGTGACCGTATGACGACTGCGCCTAGCAACGGCGGACCATACAGTCCAAATATTGTGCACGCAGCTACGTGTCGTCTCCCTATAAGAGCTGGATTGCAGTGTGGTACGCCATACAGACGTGTGGGAGGAACGGACGCCCTGGATGGCGATCAGCATGAGCAGTCTGTTGATGTAGTGGAGCGTGTATTCGGACGTAGTCGTCTCTTCTCACACACCGTGATAGCATGTTGCACCGCGTTCCACATCTGCGACATGCTGCAGAGGCGGGCTGACAGTCGTTCGCGCAATGGACACCGCATACGTACGGGGTCTACCTTCCACGTGTTCTCTAGGCGTGCACATGTTGTTGCGTCTATGTGGGCAGACGTAGTGTGTTGTGACACCTGACACAGGCATGCAATACTCGTTGCAAATGGCGATGGACGTGTACGTTTGCTGGTGACGTTACGCAAATGAACAACTGGTAACCCGTTGTGGTGCGGTTGTTCTCGCTAGAGGTGAATCAGTGTTGGCGACGATCGGTCGAGCTATTAACCGGTTGTTTCAGGGAGACCCACCATGCCCACGAACGTGAAAGGGGACCCACCATGCCCACGAACGTGAAAGGGGATCTGGGTGTGAGGCGATACGCGGCGGTGGCTGGGTGGGACCGTCCCCGGCCGGTGAGGGGGGGCCGCCCGGCGTGCTGGCAGCGCGGTGCGTGGGCGCACGCGCCACAGCCGGCTGGTGGGGGCGGCCAGTGGCAGGCGCGCCGGCCGACGGACGCGGCAGGCGGCGCAGCTGCGCGCCGGCGCCCCCTGCTCGCGGCGCCTTGCGGCCAAAGTAGGTCCTCGCGGGCCCGGTGCGAAGCGCGGTGGCCATCTGCAGTGTGCTGGTCCGATTGAGGACTTTGTGCGCTGAGGATGCGCCGCCGCCCGGCGCTCGGCGCCGCGACGCCGTCTGCTGCTCGGTCGCCCCAGCGGTTCTCGCAGGTGGTTTGTATCGCAGCTGTGCGGACGTGTTGGCGCGTGCGCTGTGCTGGGAGAGTTCGCTTCGGCACCCAAGTGGGGCTTTTGTCCTTCTGTGGCGCTGGCGTTGGAGCTGCCGGTCACCGTAGGTGGCGCGTGTTGTCTCCCGCCGGCAATGCCACGACAGCACGCTCCCGGGCCTCTGTCGGCAGCGGCAAGCTCAGTTGGGAGCACGGGTGGTCGCACCTAAAGCGTCTACTCGCCTAACTCCGGGCGATTGCGCCTCTCTCGAACCCGACCAAGTACTTAGGACGGCGCTGCGCGCCGCCGGGACCTGAGAGGGTTTCGAGGTGTGTTGTGCAGGGGAGCTCAGCCTCCTCCTGTTTGCAGAATAATTGAGCGGACGCTTGCGTGTTCGCGCGGGCCCCCGGGACACACTCCCGGGCGGCCGGCTGCTCAGCTCTAGTTGACGCAGCTCCCTGGTTGATCCTGCCAGTAGTCATATGCTTGTCTCAAAGATTAAGCCATGCATGTCTCAGTACAAGCCGCATTAAGGTGAAACCGCGAATGGCTCATTAAATCAGTTATGGTTCCTTAGATCGTACCCACGTTACTTGGATAACTGTGGTAATTCTAGAGCTAATACATGCAAACAGAGTCCCGACCAGAGATGGAAGGGACGCTTTTATTAGATCAAAACCAATCGGTCGGCTCGTCCGGTCCGTTTGCCTTGGTGACTCTGAATAACTTTGGGCTGATCGCACGGTCCTCGTACCGGCGACGCATCTTTCAAATGTCTGCCTTATCAACTGTCGATGGTAGGTTCTGCGCCTACCATGGTTGTAACGGGTAACGGGGAATCAGGGTTCGATTCCGGAGAGGGAGCCTGAGAAACGGCTACCACATCCAAGGAAGGCAGCAGGCGCGCAAATTACCCACTCCCGGCACGGGGAGGTAGTGACGAAAAATAACGATACGGGACTCATCCGAGGCCCCGTAATCGGAATGAGTACACTTTAAATCCTTTAACGAGTATCTATTGGAGGGCAAGTCTGGTGCCAGCAGCCGCGGTAATTCCAGCTCCAATAGCGTATATTAAAGT
>NW_026047432.1:102500-107500 GCF_023864345.2 Schistocerca serialis cubense
AAAACCGCCAGGAGACCCTCTGATTCCCTGAAATTTTGCCTTCAGCAGGGCTCAGAGGAACCTGAGTGGGGCGGGGACCGTAATGTCCTATCCCGTGGCCTTGACGTGGCCCTGGCGCTCAGTACCCCCACAAGATGGGGCGAAGCTAACACGGGAAGGGCCGTCCATGCATGACGTTAAAAGGCTAGCCCTTAACTGGGTGCAACCCACACTGGTCCGCACTGGCCCACCGTGAATTATCAAAAGCGGTGGGTGAGACATGGTCGGTCATGATCCCCCAGTACGTGTGGAGACCCTCCGGGGAACGTAACTCGGGTTTGAGTGCCGCACCGTCTCGTTGATGTAAAACTCCACATATAAGACCCGGACTGACTCCTTTAACACCTTCCGGGCTGCGTTGATAGGTGTGGGTTGTCGTTGTGTCAAGGTAGGACGTAAAACTCCCGTCCTGGCAGGACGTTAAATGCCCCCAACCCAAGCGAAAGCAAAGGGTGCATGGCGCAGGGGAAGCTGCGTTACGAGAGACATAACAACTGTCTCTCCTGAGTTGAGCGCGGTGGCTGGGCGAGGGTATGAGGGTAAGTCTCACGACGATCCCGGAACCCTGCAGTCCTCCTGCCGCAGTTCCTCACGTCCTGGACGACGTTAAAAGTCCCCGGAGCGCCTACCGTGCATCTGCGCCCGGTTTCCGTCAGCCGTGCCTGCCTGGGAGGGATCGCGACCCGAGCCGCCGAGGGCCTTTCGCCGTGCCTTGAGGCACGTTCCGTCAAACCGTGAGGTGGTGACATCGAGCGGCTAGGTTAGATGGGCGCGATCTTCTGAAAGTCTGGGGGACCGGCCCGGCACCTGAGTAGGACCGGGTCCTAGGCCAACAGGTGGGAACCTGGCCTAGTAAGAGGTGAAGCGCGGAAGGTGAATCCGCCTTCCCGGAGTGCGGGGGGCACTCGGCGGGGAAGGGACGGGAGAAATCTCGGGAGACGCGGTTGGCGAGGAGGACAAGGACGTTGGGAACGGCGCCCTTAACCTATGCAGCTGGATAAATGCCCTTGGTCCTGGGGCAGGACTGGTGGACAAGCTGCTTTGCCCCCCCTCATGCCCGTGGAACCGGTCGGGGGTTATCAGACGGGTCTTCTTTTTCTTTCACTCTCTTATAATCATGGCGGAAGACAAAGAGAGTGATGCTGGCGCTTCGGAGCATGATGCTCCTATTTTCGATGATGATGCGGGCGATGACATGTCGGTCGTTGACCGACATTCACACTTCCTTCGTTTATTCGATCGAAGTGTAAAACACGGCAAGATAAATGCCGAGCAAGTAAGAGTACTAAAGGAGACTATCGCGCAATGGGCGTTAGCCCATGCGCGGCTAGAAGGCAAGTACTCTGAAGTACAAGCCGAAAATGAAAGACTTAGGAAAGAATTGCAAAAGCCTACAAAGACATATGCAGCGGTTGCTGCAACTCCTACAGTCAGACAAAAAGTGCAGGAGGTAATTAAACAGAATGTGGAGAAAGTTGTCCCGACCTTGTTTGTTAAACCAAAAAAGGGAGAGGATATAAAGAAAGCAAAAGAAAACTTCGAAAAAAGTATAGACCCAAAGAAAGATAAAATAAAGATAAATGCAGTAAGAACAACAAAAAATCTACTGATTGTCGAAGTAGCATCCCCAGAAGATTCAGACAAACTAATAAATAACCCACAATTAAAACAACACTTTACTTGTGAGAAACCGCGAAAAAGGCGTCCATTAATGATGTTGTACGATATACCGACATACATGACACAGGATGATATCCTGGATTGCATTTACACACAAAATTTCGAAGAACAGATGAAACGAGAGGAATTCTTAGAGAAGTTTAAACTGAGATTTAAAACTGGTCCTCGTGATCGTACAACTGTACATCACGTTGCGGAAATAGCACCAGAGCTGAGAAAAATTATAATCAAGACCAATAGACTGTACGTTGGGTACAGTGCAGTCTCCATAAAAGACTACACAGCGGTACCTAGATGTACCAAATGTCAAGATTACGGCCATGTGGCCAAGTACTGTGAAATCAGGAACCCAGTCTGTGCACATTGTGGCCATGATGGCCATGACAAGAAAAATTGTTCAAGACAGGCCTCCCCCCCAGTCTGCATACCTTGCATGTACAGAAAGAGAACATGTCGCACACCTGGGAAGGAATGTGCGACATACAAACTACTATTGCAACGACAGATACAACGCACCGACTATGGAGAACCATAAGAAGGGTGCGAAAAAGATCCATAAATCTCCTAGCAAGAAAGCAAGGGACGCGGAGCGTTGGTGGAGGTTATTTTCCAACAGGTCAGAATCGGCCCGGGAAGGGCCCCCTGTCCCACCTGGGGCATTGGGGGCTACTGGAGGTGCGAGCAGCGCGGGGCCAGCGACAGCTGAATCCTTGCCGGTCGAGGAAGAAGAGAGGACGGCGCCCTCGGCGAGTACGGAAGCAGACCAAACATGTAGTGTAGATTCCTTGATAGACAACTTGGTGTCAGGTGGTGGTCCCTTGCAGATGTTAACCCTATCCCAGTCTGTAGATACACCTTGTAACAAAGTAGATATACATACATATAATGCATGTCCTCCCGGAGATGTGTACACTATGTGTGAAGATGCAATAAAGTTATCTCGATTAGAGGAGCCGTCTATTTTGATGGTTGCTCTGAGACAGCTTGTACGTGTTGGGCACCCAAACGGGAAGAAAATAACATTCCCAACTCTGGAGGATGTTGATTGTATACAGCTGGCATCTTTAAATCTGCCATGTGATCACAAAGAGTTACTGATTTTAGTTTACAGGGTCTTTCAGAGACGGGGCAGGGTTTTTGACATAGAAAAGCTTTATAGAGAGATGGTAATGATGTATGGGAGAATTGGTTTTGATCCCTACAAGAAGTGGCCTGAAGATCACTATTATACTAGACATCCGTAATGGCATCTGTCAAGGTTTATCAACTAAATGCCATGAGAAGTAACACCGTCACACAGGAACTTAGAAAAATGAGTGAAGAAAATGAGGTAGATATATTATTAATACAGGAGCCTTACTCCGCCTCTGGCAAGGTCACTGGCTTTCCTGTGACGGCTCAGGTTATTTCAACAGGGGCAAATCCTATGTCTACCATAATAATTTTGAACAAATTAATTAAAACAACTGTTATAACACAATTTTGTACCTCTCACATCTCAGTAGTTCAAGTAAATCTAATGAACACGACCTGGTATCTAATAAATGTTTATTGTCAATTTAGAGATAATATTGAACCCTATTTGCAACATCTCTCTCGTGTCCTGAGAGCGCTACAAGGAAATCCAGTAATAATAACTATGGACAGCAATGCTAAATCCTCTTTGTGGCATAGTCCAGTGCAAGATGCTCGAGGTAGTGCACTCGAGGACTTGATAATGGAGCACCACCTCCAGGTGGAGAACCTACCTGGAAATCCACCCACATACAGAAGTAGAGCGGGTGCAGAATCATATATTGATGTTACATTATCTACGGAAAATGTAAGAGACAAAATCAGAAATTGGCATGTTCACGATGGACAGACAACAAGTGATCATAACTTGATAGAATTTGCAATCTCATTAGGAGTAGTACATGTTTCTGACGAATGGATAATGCAATTAGACTACGGGAAAGCCAATTGGGACCTGCTCGAGGCGGAATGCTGTCCTCCAGAGTTGGGAAATAATGCTTTTGTTCTCGATGAAGCAGTAGAAGCTCTTGTGACCTCTATAAAGACGGCTGTTGCTGCCTCTGTGCCATTAAAGAGGAGGTACATCCGCAGAGCGACAGCTCCGTGGACTCCTGAGCTTACCAGGCTCCGGCAGGGTATGAGGAGAGCTCGTCGTCTCTATCAACGGGCCTTCACCCAGGACGCAAGACAGTATCACTTGTCAATTTACAGGAGACAAAAAAGAAACTTTCAGGAATCATTAACAAAGCACAGACAGAAAAGTTGGGAGGACTTTGTGCACTCGCATCTTGTTTTGGACCCCTGGGGGGTTCCATACAAGATTGTGAGGGAGAAGATCCACTCACCAATGCTCCTGTCAACAGTGAGGATAGCGGACACAGGCATAATGACGACAAACTGGCAACAGACTGCTGAGGAATTACTCAGAGTTCTCTTGCCAGATGACGATCGAGGAAACGACACTGAAAGGCAAGCCATGCTGAGACAGGCAGTTGAGGAGCCATACTATAATGAACTAAATGTCTACCCCTTCTCACAGGAGGAGGTAGTAAATGCAGTAAATTCCTTCGCCAGGCGGAAGGCTCCAGGACCAGACGCAATTCCTGCGGAGGTCCTGCAGCACTTGGTGCGTAAGCTGGCTCCATGTCTCACAGTTATCTTCAACCACTGTCTAGAAACTCAACGCTTCCCAACGAAATGGAAAACTGCGGAGGTCGTCATTATCAAGAAAGATCCGAATAAAGATCCCACAGTTCCTAAGTCCTACAGACCGATCTGTCTGTTGGACGTCCTGGGAAAGACTCTGGAGAAGCTGCTCGTGCATAGACTGTCGAGCCACAGAATACTGCGCGGCATGAGCGAGTTGCAGTACGGCTTTAGGAAGGGTAAATCGACATCAGATGCCATTAACAAAGTAGCCGACACGGCTCGCTCCTCCACCAGTCGGTATGTTTTAGGAATCACGGTGGATATATCTGGTGCCTTCGATAGCCTGTGGTGGCCGGCGCTCTTCTCCCGTCTGCGGGAAATTGAGTGTCCGGTGTCACTATATGGCTGTCTGAGGGATTACTGTCAAGATAGAGTTGCTAGGATCTCCGCTCCAGGTGCTGTAGTGTCCAAACCTATAACGAAGGGATGCCCACAGGGTTCGGTCTGTGGTCCCATTTTTTGGGACATAAACATGGACCCTTTGCTGCATGCATTACAAGAAAGCAATGCAGTACTTGGTGCGGTTGCCTATGCTGATGACCTCTTCATAATGGTGG
>NW_026047432.1:112500-117500 GCF_023864345.2 Schistocerca serialis cubense
ATCCCGGACATTTGACGTCGTCACACTACCGGTATTGACTAATAGACTGACTGCTGATAATCATTAGCCATACACTGGGGGAAACGGCCGACAGGGGCGGCAACATAGTGGAGCCGTAGTGTCACTAATGTACAGAGATAGAACAGTTTCGACTGGAACCAGAGTAACCGTATACACGGCACTGATTAGTAATAGATGCAGAGCCATCAGAATACAGATAATATATACAACCGTCCCTATACATGCTGAAAGACTCTGCACACAATGAGAACCACACGTCAGCCAGACACTCTTATCACACACTACTCTCTTATCACACACTACTCTCTGCCTGTAACAGGCACACACACAATATCTAACCACCAGCATGGAAGAACATCCAGTGCATCCTCTCCGCCACATGACACAATCCACACTATCATTACCAGACCGGGAGGTCCACCCAGAAAACACAATATCCCACCCTTCCGACATCCGCACATTGCTCAGCTAAGCCACGAACACCCACACATGTCCTACACAGGGGTGCACCCAACATCACAATACTGCCTCCTGTCACAGCACACAAACAATGGCAGGAATGAAAGACACAGATCTGCCACAACCATGGAATCGGAGCGCCGCCTGTCATGAGCCAAAAGTGCATCCTGACGTGACAAATCGGATAATGCCGCAGGCATCCAATTACGATAATCACTATCAACGAACCTGCCGCCCCCCCCCCCCCCCAAATACACCTTTCCCTACAACAATGTGTATCTGAACCTAAGCTATATTGTACCTTAACCTAACCTATATCGTACCTTAACCTAACCTATATCGTACCTTAACCTAACCTATATCGTACCTTAACCTAACCTATATCGTACCTTAACCTAACGTATATCGTACCTTAACCTAACCTATATCGTACCTTAACCTAACCTATATCGTACCTTAACCTAACGTATATCGTACCTTAACCTAACCTATATCGTACCTTAACCTAACCTATATCGTACCTTAACCTAACCTATATCGTACCTTAACCTAACCTATATCGTGCCTTAACCTAACCTACGTTGTGCCTTAACCTAACCTACGTTGTGCCTTAACCTAACCTACGTTGTGCCTTAACCTAACCTACGTTGTGCCTTAACCTAACCTACGTTGTGCCTTAACCTAACCTACGTTGTGCCTTAACCTAACCTACGTTGTGCCTTAACCTAACCTACGTTGTGCCTTAACCTAACCTACGTTGTGCCTTAACCTAACCTACGTTGTGCCTTAACCTAACCTACGTTGTGCCTTAACCTAACCTACGTTGTGCCTTAACCTAACCTACGTTGTGCCTTAACCTAACCTACGTTGCGCCTTAACCTAACCTAATTTGTGCCTTAACCTAACCTAATTTGTGCCTTAACGTAACCCATGTTGTGCCTTAACGTAACCCATGTTGTGCCTTAACGTAACCCATGTTGTGCCTTAACGTAACCCATGTTGTGCCTTAACGTAACCCATGTTGTGCCTTAACGTAACCCATGTTGTGCCTTAACGTAACCCATGTTGTGCCTTAACGTAACCCATGTTGTGCCTTAACCTAACCCATGTTGTGCCTTAACCTAACCCATGTTGTGCCTTAACCTAACCCATGTTGTGCCTTAACCTAACCCATGTTGTGCCTTAACGTAACCCATGTTGTGCCTTAACGTAACCCATGTTGTGCCTTAACCTAACCCATGTTGTGCCTTAACCTAACCCATGTTGTGCCTTAACCTAACCCATGTTGTGCCTTAACCTAACCCATGTTGTGCCTTAACCTAACCCATGTTGTGCCTTAACCTAACCCATGTTGTGCCTTAACCTAACCCATGTTGTGCCTTAACCTAACCTATAATGTGCCTTAACCTAACCTATAATGTGCCTTAACCTAACCTAAAGTGCGCCGTAACCTAAACTATATTGCGCCTTAACCTGACGCACGTTGTCGCTGAACCTGCTCTGTAATTGTTATGCAACCCGTTAAATTGGTGTAGTGTTGCCTAACCGCAACCCTCGCAATATAGTTCCCTACTCGCACTGCCCGGTCCCCTGTGTATCGCGTCATGTTAAACACCTTGCAGGTGTTGCTGACTTTCCACATGCTCCTGCTATACACTGTAGTGTGGATAGCAGCAGGACGTACATGCCGCCCCCCCCCCCTTCCCCCCTGCCTTCGCAAGCTGGTCGGTGAGAAGTTTGCATGTTCAATGCCCTTCGCATGCCGACGTACTCAGCCTACGTTGTGGTACGGCCTGTCACCTGTCCGCCGATGTACGCAAAACCCACAAACTGTACTGCACATTGGTCCGTATGTACTGAATGATACATCGTGGCACATGTGACCGTATGACGACTGCGCCTAGCAACGGCGGACCATACAGTCCAAATATTGTGCACGCAGCTACGTGTCGTCTCCCTATAAGAGCTGGATTGCAGTGTGGTACGCCATACAGACGTGTGGGAGGAACGGACGCCCTGGATGGCGATCAGCATGAGCAGTCTGTTGATGTAGTGGAGCGTGTATTCGGACGTAGTCGTCTCTTCTCACACACCGTGATAGCATGTTGCACCGCGTTCCACATCTGCGACATGCTGCAGAGGCGGGCTGACAGTCGTTCGCGCAATGGACACCGCATACGTACGGGGTCTACCTTCCACGTGTTCTCTAGGCGTGCACATGTTGTTGCGTCTATGTGGGCAGACGTAGTGTGTTGTGACACCTGACACAGGCATGCAATACTCGTTGCAAATGGCGATGGACGTGTACGTTTGCTGGTGACGTTACGCAAATGAACAACTGGTAACCCGTTGTGGTGCGGTTGTTCTCGCTAGAGGTGAATCAGTGTTGGCGACGATCGGTCGAGCTATTAACCGGTTGTTTCAGGGAGACCCACCATGCCCACGAACGTGAAAGGGGACCCACCATGCCCACGAACGTGAAAGGGGATCTGGGTGTGAGGCGATACGCGGCGGTGGCTGGGTGGGACCGTCCCCGGCCGGTGAGGGGGGGCCGCCCGGCGTGCTGGCAGCGCGGTGCGTGGGCGCACGCGCCACAGCCGGCTGGTGGGGGCGGCCAGTGGCAGGCGCGCCGGCCGACGGACGCGGCAGGCGGCGCAGCTGCGCGCCGGCGCCCCCTGCTCGCGGCGCCTTGCGGCCAAAGTAGGTCCTCGCGGGCCCGGTGCGAAGCGCGGTGGCCATCTGCAGTGTGCTGGTCCGATTGAGGACTTTGTGCGCTGAGGATGCGCCGCCGCCCGGCGCTCGGCGCCGCGACGCCGTCTGCTGCTCGGTCGCCCCAGCGGTTCTCGCAGGTGGTTTGTATCGCAGCTGTGCGGACGTGTTGGCGCGTGCGCTGTGCTGGGAGAGTTCGCTTCGGCACCCAAGTGGGGCTTTTGTCCTTCTGTGGCGCTGGCGTTGGAGCTGCCGGTCACCGTAGGTGGCGCGTGTTGTCTCCCGCCGGCAATGCCACGACAGCACGCTCCCGGGCCTCTGTCGGCAGCGGCAAGCTCAGTTGGGAGCACGGGTGGTCGCACCTAAAGCGTCTACTCGCCTAACTCCGGGCGATTGCGCCTCTCTCGAACCCGACCAAGTACTTAGGACGGCGCTGCGCGCCGCCGGGACCTGAGAGGGTTTCGAGGTGTGTTGTGCAGGGGAGCTCAGCCTCCTCCTGTTTGCAGAATAATTGAGCGGACGCTTGCGTGTTCGCGCGGGCCCCCGGGACACACTCCCGGGCGGCCGGCTGCTCAGCTCTAGTTGACGCAGCTCCCTGGTTGATCCTGCCAGTAGTCATATGCTTGTCTCAAAGATTAAGCCATGCATGTCTCAGTACAAGCCGCATTAAGGTGAAACCGCGAATGGCTCATTAAATCAGTTATGGTTCCTTAGATCGTACCCACGTTACTTGGATAACTGTGGTAATTCTAGAGCTAATACATGCAAACAGAGTCCCGACCAGAGATGGAAGGGACGCTTTTATTAGATCAAAACCAATCGGTCGGCTCGTCCGGTCCGTTTGCCTTGGTGACTCTGAATAACTTTGGGCTGATCGCACGGTCCTCGTACCGGCGACGCATCTTTCAAATGTCTGCCTTATCAACTGTCGATGGTAGGTTCTGCGCCTACCATGGTTGTAACGGGTAACGGGGAATCAGGGTTCGATTCCGGAGAGGGAGCCTGAGAAACGGCTACCACATCCAAGGAAGGCAGCAGGCGCGCAAATTACCCACTCCCGGCACGGGGAGGTAGTGACGAAAAATAACGATACGGGACTCATCCGAGGCCCCGTAATCGGAATGAGTACACTTTAAATCCTTTAACGAGTATCTATTGGAGGGCAAGTCTGGTGCCAGCAGCCGCGGTAATTCCAGCTCCAATAGCGTATATTAAAGTTGTTGCGGTTAAAAAGCTCGTAGTTGGATTTGTGTCCCACGCTGTTGGTTCACCGCCCGTCGGTGTTTAACTGGCATGTATCGTGGGACGTCCTGCCGGTGGGGCGAGCCGAAGGCGTGCGACCGCCTCGTGCGTGCTCGTGCGTCCCGAGGCGGACCCCGTTGAAATCCTACCAGGGTGCTCTTTATTGAGTGTCTCGGTGGGCCGGCACGTTTACTTTGAACAAATTAGAGTGCTTAAAGCAGGCAAGCCCGCCTGAATACTGTGTGCATGGAATAATGGAATAGGACCTCGGTTCTATTTTGTTGGTTTTCGGAACCCGAGGTAATGATTAATAGGGACAGGCGGGGGCATTCGTATTGCGACGTTAGAGGTGAAATTCTTGGATCGTCGCAAGACGAACAGAAGCGAAAGCATTTGCCAAGTATGTTTTCATTAATCAAGAACGAAAGTTAGAGGTTCGAAGGCGATCAGATACCGCCCTAGTTCTAACCATAAACGATGCCAGCCAGCGATCCGCCGCAGTTCCTCCTATGACTCGGCGGGCAGCCTCCGGGAAACCAAAGCTTTTGGGTTCCGGGGGAAGTATGGTT
>NW_026047432.1:127500-132500 GCF_023864345.2 Schistocerca serialis cubense
CAGTCGCAAAAAACGCTGGGCACATATATGTCTCGGAAGAGTAACGACAGTCAGTCTCCTGCGTGGGAAGAGTCTTTCTAGGCCCTGACCCAGGGGAAGGGTGTAGCTTCCCCCATCCCGGACATTTGACGTCGTCACACTACCGGTATTGACTAATAGACTGACTGCTGATAATCATTAGCCATACACTGGGGGAAACGGCCGACAGGGGCGGCAACATAGTGGAGCCGTAGTGTCACTAATGTACAGAGATAGAACAGTTTCGACTGGAACCAGAGTAACCGTATACACGGCACTGATTAGTAATAGATGCAGAGCCATCAGAATACAGATAATATATACAACCGTCCCTATACATGCTGAAAGACTCTGCACACAATGAGAACCACACGTCAGCCAGACACTCTTATCACACACTACTCTCTTATCACACACTACTCTCTGCCTGTAACAGGCACACACACAATATCTAACCACCAGCATGGAAGAACATCCAGTGCATCCTCTCCGCCACATGACACAATCCACACTATCATTACCAGACCGGGAGGTCCACCCAGAAAACACAATATCCCACCCTTCCGACATCCGCACATTGCTCAGCTAAGCCACGAACACCCACACATGTCCTACACAGGGGTGCACCCAACATCACAATACTGCCTCCTGTCACAGCACACAAACAATGGCAGGAATGAAAGACACAGATCTGCCACAACCATGGAATCGGAGCGCCGCCTGTCATGAGCCAAAAGTGCATCCTGACGTGACAAATCGGATAATGCCGCAGGCATCCAATTACGATAATCACTATCAACGAACCTGCCGCCCCCCCCCCCAAATACACCTTTCCCTACAACAATGTGTATCTGAACCTAAGCTATATTGTACCTTAACCTAACCTATATCGTACCTTAACCTAACCTATATCGTACCTTAACCTAACCTATATCGTACCTTAACCTAACCTATATCGTACCTTAACCTAACGTATATCGTACCTTAACCTAACCTATATCGTACCTTAACCTAACCTATATCGTACCTTAACCTAACGTATATCGTACCTTAACCTAACCTATATCGTACCTTAACCTAACCTATATCGTACCTTAACCTAACCTATATCGTACCTTAACCTAACCTATATCGTGCCTTAACCTAACCTACGTTGTGCCTTAACCTAACCTACGTTGTGCCTTAACCTAACCTACGTTGTGCCTTAACCTAACCTACGTTGTGCCTTAACCTAACCTACGTTGTGCCTTAACCTAACCTACGTTGTGCCTTAACCTAACCTACGTTGTGCCTTAACCTAACCTACGTTGTGCCTTAACCTAACCTACGTTGTGCCTTAACCTAACCTACGTTGTGCCTTAACCTAACCTACGTTGTGCCTTAACCTAACCTACGTTGTGCCTTAACCTAACCTACGTTGTGCCTTAACCTAACCTACGTTGCGCCTTAACCTAACCTAATTTGTGCCTTAACCTAACCTAATTTGTGCCTTAACGTAACCCATGTTGTGCCTTAACGTAACCCATGTTGTGCCTTAACATAACCCATGTTGTGCCTTAACGTAACCCATGTTGTGCCTTAACGTAACCCATGTTGTGCCTTAACGTAACCCATGTTGTGCCTTAACGTAACCCATGTTGTGCCTTAACGTAACCCATGTTGTGCCTTAACCTAACCCATGTTGTGCCTTAACCTAACCCATGTTGTGCCTTAACCTAACCCATGTTGTGCCTTAACCTAACCCATGTTGTGCCTTAACGTAACCCATGTTGTGCCTTAACGTAACCCATGTTGTGCCTTAACCTAACCCATGTTGTGCCTTAACCTAACCCATGTTGTGCCTTAACCTAACCCATGTTGTGCCTTAACCTAACCCATGTTGTGCCTTAACCTAACCCATGTTGTGCCTTAACCTAACCCATGTTGTGCCTTAACCTAACCTATAATGTGCCTTAACCTAACCTATAATGTGCCTTAACCTAACCTAAAGTGCGCCGTAACCTAAACTATATTGCGCCTTAACCTGACGCACGTTGTCGCTGAACCTGCTCTGTAATTGTTATGCAACCCGTTAAATTGGTGTAGTGTTGCCTAACCGCAACCCTCGCAATATAGTTCCCTACTCGCACTGCCCGGTCCCCTGTGTATCGCGTCATGTTAAACACCTTGCAGGTGTTGCTGACTTTCCACATGCTCCTGCTATACACTGTAGTGTGGATAGCAGCAGGACGTACATGCCGCCCCCCCCCCCTTCCCCCCTGCCTTCGCAAGCTGGTCGGTGAGAAGTTTGCATGTTCAATGCCCTTCGCATGCCGACGTACTCAGCCTACGTTGTGGTACGGCCTGTCACCTGTCCGCCGATGTACGCAAAACCCACAAACTGTACTGCACATTGGTCCGTATGTACTGAATGATACATCGTGGCACATGTGACCGTATGACGACTGCGCCTAGCAACGGCGGACCATACAGTCCAAATATTGTGCACGCAGCTACGTGTCGTCTCCCTATAAGAGCTGGATTGCAGTGTGGTACGCCATACAGACGTGTGGGAGGAACGGACGCCCTGGATGGCGATCAGCATGAGCAGTCTGTTGATGTAGTGGAGCGTGTATTCGGACGTAGTCGTCTCTTCTCACACACCGTGATAGCATGTTGCACCGCGTTCCACATCTGCGACATGCTGCAGAGGCGGGCTGACAGTCGTTCGCGCAATGGACACCGCATACGTACGGGGTCTACCTTCCACGTGTTCTCTAGGCGTGCACATGTTGTTGCGTCTATGTGGGCAGACGTAGTGTGTTGTGACACCTGACACAGGCATGCAATACTCGTTGCAAATGGCGATGGACGTGTACGTTTGCTGGTGACGTTACGCAAATGAACAACTGGTAACCCGTTGTGGTGCGGTTGTTCTCGCTAGAGGTGAATCAGTGTTGGCGACGATCGGTCGAGCTATTAACCGGTTGTTTCAGGGAGACCCACCATGCCCACGAACGTGAAAGGGGACCCACCATGCCCACGAACGTGAAAGGGGATCTGGGTGTGAGGCGATACGCGGCGGTGGCTGGGTGGGACCGTCCCCGGCCGGTGAGGGGGGGCCGCCCGGCGTGCTGGCAGCGCGGTGCGTGGGCGCACGCGCCACAGCCGGCTGGTGGGGGCGGCCAGTGGCAGGCGCGCCGGCCGACGGACGCGGCAGGCGGCGCAGCTGCGCGCCGGCGCCCCCTGCTCGCGGCGCCTTGCGGCCAAAGTAGGTCCTCGCGGGCCCGGTGCGAAGCGCGGTGGCCATCTGCAGTGTGCTGGTCCGATTGAGGACTTTGTGCGCTGAGGATGCGCCGCCGCCCGGCGCTCGGCGCCGCGACGCCGTCTGCTGCTCGGTCGCCCCAGCGGTTCTCGCAGGTGGTTTGTATCGCAGCTGTGCGGACGTGTTGGCGCGTGCGCTGTGCTGGGAGAGTTCGCTTCGGCACCCAAGTGGGGCTTTTGTCCTTCTGTGGCGCTGGCGTTGGAGCTGCCGGTCACCGTAGGTGGCGCGTGTTGTCTCCCGCCGGCAATGCCACGACAGCACGCTCCCGGGCCTCTGTCGGCAGCGGCAAGCTCAGTTGGGAGCACGGGTGGTCGCACCTAAAGCGTCTACTCGCCTAACTCCGGGCGATTGCGCCTCTCTCGAACCCGACCAAGTACTTAGGACGGCGCTGCGCGCCGCCGGGACCTGAGAGGGTTTCGAGGTGTGTTGTGCAGGGGAGCTCAGCCTCCTCCTGTTTGCAGAATAATTGAGCGGACGCTTGCGTGTTCGCGCGGGCCCCCGGGACACACTCCCGGGCGGCCGGCTGCTCAGCTCTAGTTGACGCAGCTCCCTGGTTGATCCTGCCAGTAGTCATATGCTTGTCTCAAAGATTAAGCCATGCATGTCTCAGTACAAGCCGCATTAAGGTGAAACCGCGAATGGCTCATTAAATCAGTTATGGTTCCTTAGATCGTACCCACGTTACTTGGATAACTGTGGTAATTCTAGAGCTAATACATGCAAACAGAGTCCCGACCAGAGATGGAAGGGACGCTTTTATTAGATCAAAACCAATCGGTCGGCTCGTCCGGTCCGTTTGCCTTGGTGACTCTGAATAACTTTGGGCTGATCGCACGGTCCTCGTACCGGCGACGCATCTTTCAAATGTCTGCCTTATCAACTGTCGATGGTAGGTTCTGCGCCTACCATGGTTGTAACGGGTAACGGGGAATCAGGGTTCGATTCCGGAGAGGGAGCCTGAGAAACGGCTACCACATCCAAGGAAGGCAGCAGGCGCGCAAATTACCCACTCCCGGCACGGGGAGGTAGTGACGAAAAATAACGATACGGGACTCATCCGAGGCCCCGTAATCGGAATGAGTACACTTTAAATCCTTTAACGAGTATCTATTGGAGGGCAAGTCTGGTGCCAGCAGCCGCGGTAATTCCAGCTCCAATAGCGTATATTAAAGTTGTTGCGGTTAAAAAGCTCGTAGTTGGATTTGTGTCCCACGCTGTTGGTTCACCGCCCGTCGGTGTTTAACTGGCATGTATCGTGGGACGTCCTGCCGGTGGGGCGAGCCGAAGGCGTGCGACCGCCTCGTGCGTGCTCGTGCGTCCCGAGGCGGACCCCGTTGAAATCCTACCAGGGTGCTCTTTATTGAGTGTCTCGGTGGGCCGGCACGTTTACTTTGAACAAATTAGAGTGCTTAAAGCAGGCAAGCCCGCCTGAATACTGTGTGCATGGAATAATGGAATAGGACCTCGGTTCTATTTTGTTGGTTTTCGGAACCCGAGGTAATGATTAATAGGGACAGGCGGGGGCATTCGTATTGCGACGTTAGAGGTGAAATTCTTGGATCGTCGCAAGACGAACAGAAGCGAAAGCATTTGCCAAGTATGTTTTCATTAATCAAGAACGAAAGTTAGAGGTTCGAAGGCGATCAGATACCGCCCTAGTTCTAACCATAAACGATGC
>NW_026047432.1:135000-137500 GCF_023864345.2 Schistocerca serialis cubense
GAGGATGGGGCTTCCCCGCCCTTCACGGGGCGGCGGCCTCCGCACTCCCGGGGCGTCTCGTCCTCATTGCGAGGTGAGGCGCACCTAGAGCGTACACGTTGGGACCCGAAAGATGGTGAACTATGCCTGGCCAGGACGAAGTCAGGGGAAACCCTGATGGAGGTCCGTAGCGATTCTGACGTGCAAATCGATCGTCGGAGCTGGGTATAGGGGCGAAAGACTAATCGAACCATCTAGTAGCTGGTTCCCTCCGAAGTTTCCCTCAGGATAGCTGGTGCTCGTACGAGTCTCATCCGGTAAAGCGAATGATTAGAGGCCTTGGGGCCGAAACGACCTCAACCTATTCTCAAACTTTAAATGGGTGAGATCTCCGGCTTGCTTGATATGCTGAAGCCGCGAGCAAACGACTCGGATCGGAGTGCCAAGTGGGCCACTTTTGGTAAGCAGAACTGGCGCTGTGGGATGAACCAAACGCCGAGTTAAGGCGCCCGAATCGACGCTCATGGGAAACCATGAAAGGCGTTGGTTGCTTAAGACAGCAGGACGGTGGCCATGGAAGTCGGAATCCGCTAAGGAGTGTGTAACAACTCACCTGCCGAAGCAACTAGCCCTGAAAATGGATGGCGCTGAAGCGTCGTGCCTATACTCGGCCGTCAGTCTGGCAGTCATGGCCGGTCCTTGCGGCCGGCCGCGAAGCCCTGACGAGTAGGAGGGTCGCGGCGGTGGGCGCAGAAGGGTCTGGGCGTGAGCCTGCCTGGAGCCGCCGTCGGTGCAGATCTTGGTGGTAGTAGCAAATACTCCAGCGAGGCCCTGGAGGGCTGACGCGGAGAAGGGTTTCGTGTGAACAGCCGTTGCACACGAGTCAGTCGATCCTAAGCCCTAGGAGAAATCCGATGTTGATGGGGGCCGTCATAGCATGATGCACTTTGTGCTGGCCCCCGTTGGGCGAAAGGGAATCCGGTTCCTATTCCGGAACCCGGCAGCGGAACCGATACAAGTCGGGCCCCTCTTTTAGAGATGCTCGTCGGGGTAACCCAAAAGGACCCGGAGACGCCGTCGGGAGATCGGGGAAGAGTTTTCTTTTCTGCATGAGCGTTCGAGTTCCCTGGAATCCTCTAGCAGGGAGATAGGGTTTGGAACGCGAAGAGCACCGCAGTTGCGGCGGTGTCCCGATCTTCCCCTCGGACCTTGAAAATCCGGGAGAGGGCCACGTGGAGGTGTCGCGCCGGTTCGTACCCATATCCGCAGCAGGTCTCCAAGGTGAAGAGCCTCTAGTCGATAGAATAATGTAGGTAAGGGAAGTCGGCAAATTGGATCCGTAACTTCGGGATAAGGATTGGCTCTGAGGATCGGGGCGTGTCGGGCTTGGTCGGGAAGTGGGTCAGCGCTAACGTGCCGGGCCTGGGCGAGGTGAGTGCCGTAGGGGTGCCGGTAAGTGCGGGCGTTTAGCGCGGGCGTGGTCTGCTCTCGCCGTTGGTCGGCCTCGTGCTGGCCGGCGGTGCAGGATGCGCGCGCCTGCGCGGCGTTCGCGCCCCGGTGCTTCAACCTGCGTGCAGGATCCGAGCTCGGTCCCGTGCCTTGGCCTCCCACGGATCTTCCTTGCTGCGAGGCCGCGTCCGCCTTAGCGTGCTCCTCCGGGGGCGCGCGGGTGCGCGGATTCTCTTCGGCCGCCATTCAACGATCAACTCAGAACTGGCACGGACTGGGGGAATCCGACTGTCTAATTAAAACAAAGCATTGCGATGGCCCTAGCGGGTGTTGACGCAATGTGATTTCTGCCCAGTGCTCTGAATGTCAACGTGAAGAAATTCAAGCAAGCGCGGGTAAACGGCGGGAGTAACTATGACTCTCTTAATGGTGGCCCTTCCGCTGAAGGTGCCACCCCAGCTACCCCAGCACCTATCCGGCCAACCGGCCGTAACGAAAATGCGATAGTTTGTGTAGCTCCCTTTGCTTGCAGTGAGTGCCACCGCACTTTTACCACGAAGAACGGTCTCGGGGTCCATCGCCGCCGCCAACACCTTGCGGCCGCCAACGCTGAGATCGTGACGGAGAGGCATCGCGCGAGGTGGACGGAGGAAGAAGTCCTGTCGCTCGCCAAGGCAGAGGCCGAACTGTTCCTCGAGAGGGACGCCCGGTTCTTCTTCGTTAATCAAGAGCTTATTAGGATGTTCCCCGACCGAACGCTTGAGGCAATCAAGTGCCGACGGCGGCAAGCTGCCCACAAGCAGCTTGTCCGCCAATTCATGGAGGCGCTTGAGATCGGTCGGGGGGAAGAGCCGGCGTCCCGCCGGGGAGCAGCGAGCTCGCTGCCTGACGCGGGCGAGGCCGCTGCGCCGCCCGTCGACGCAGCCGAGGACTTCGCGGCCGACACCACCGGGCCGCCGCCGGAGGGGCCGACTGACGCCGCCATCTGGGAGCATCTGGCGGGGCTACCTGCCTCCGCCCAGCGTTTCTCTGCTCTGGATCGAGTCATTGGTCTGGGGCGGGGCACGCCGCC
>NW_026047432.1:142500-147500 GCF_023864345.2 Schistocerca serialis cubense
ACGATACCGCCATCTATGGGACGCCAAGCCGACGAAGACATCGATGGGCCCACAGTGCCCATCTTTCGACGCCACCCACAAAGCATGCAGCCTCTGTCGACCACAGCACCCATACGCCAGTGCCTCTGCCGCACGAAGTCGTGGACCGGCAATCACACCACCTGCACCCGTTCGTGCCCCACCCCAACCGCCAAACTCGCATCGCCAGCGGATGAACGGCGGACGTTTCCCGCACTCGTAAGGTGCAATCCACACCTATAACATGCGTTTCATGAAGAGATATTTCCAATATGCGACATTCCCGCTGTCCCTATTCATGAGCTGCGAGCTGTACCACGTACAAGCTACAGACGCGATCGCATTGCTCACTGTACGGATTCTCATGCTGAGCCATCAGCTAGGAAGCGCCCCATCCATGTCGGCACCCGTGGGCGTTGCACTCGCAGTCGCAAAAAACGCTGGGCAAATATATATCTCGGAAGAGTAACGACAATCCGAGCCTCCTGGCGTTGCACTCGCAGTCGCAAAAAACGCTGGGCACATATATTTCTCGGAAGAGTAACGACAGTCCGAGCCTCCTGGCGTTGCACTCGCAGTCGCAAAAAACGCTGGGCAAATATATTTCTCGGAAGAGTAACGACAGTCCGAGCCTCCTGGCGTTGCACTCGCAGTCGCAAAAAACGCTGGGCACATATATGTCTCGGAAGAGTAACGACAGTCAGTCTCCTGCGTGGGAAGAGTCTTTCTAGGCCCTGACCCAGGGGAAGGGTGTAGCTTCCCCCATCCCGGACATTTGACGTCGTCACACTACCGGTATTGACTAATAGACTGACTGCTGATAATCATTAGCCATACACTGGGGGAAACGGCCGACAGGGGCGGCAACATAGTGGAGCCGTAGTGTCACTAATGTACAGAGATAGAACAGTTTCGACTGGAACCAGAGTAACCGTATACACGGCACTGATTAGTAATAGATGCAGAGCCATCAGAATACAGATAATATATACAACCGTCCCTATACATGCTGAAAGACTCTGCACACAATGAGAACCACACGTCAGCCAGACACTCTTATCACACACTACTCTCTTATCACACACTACTCTCTGCCTGTAACAGGCACACACACAATATCTAACCACCAGCATGGAAGAACATCCAGTGCATCCTCTCCGCCACATGACACAATCCACACTATCATTACCAGACCGGGAGGTCCACCCAGAAAACACAATATCCCACCCTTCCGACATCCGCACATTGCTCAGCTAAGCCACGAACACCCACACATGTCCTACACAGGGGTGCACCCAACATCACAATACTGCCTCCTGTCACAGCACACAAACAATGGCAGGAATGAAAGACACAGATCTGCCACAACCATGGAATCGGAGCGCCGCCTGTCATGAGCCAAAAGTGCATCCTGACGTGACAAATCGGATAATGCCGCAGGCATCCAATTACGATAATCACTATCAACGAACCTGCCGCCCCCCCCCCCAAATACACCTTTCCCTACAACAATGTGTATCTGAACCTAAGCTATATTGTACCTTAACCTAACCTATATCGTACCTTAACCTAACCTATATCGTACCTTAACCTAACCTATATCGTACCTTAACCTAACCTATATCGTACCTTAACCTAACGTATATCGTACCTTAACCTAACCTATATCGTACCTTAACCTAACCTATATCGTACCTTAACCTAACGTATATCGTACCTTAACCTAACCTATATCGTACCTTAACCTAACCTATATCGTACCTTAACCTAACCTATATCGTACCTTAACCTAACCTATATCGTGCCTTAACCTAACCTACGTTGTGCCTTAACCTAACCTACGTTGTGCCTTAACCTAACCTACGTTGTGCCTTAACCTAACCTACGTTGTGCCTTAACCTAACCTATGTTGTGCCTTAACCTAACCTACGTTGTGCCTTAACCTAACCTACGTTGTGCCTTAACCTAACCTACGTTGTGCCTTAACCTAACCTACGTTGTGCCTTAACCTAACCTACGTTGTGCCTTAACCTAACCTACGTTGTGCCTTAACCTAACCTACGTTGTGCCTTAACCTAACCTACGTTGTGCCTTAACCTAACCTACGTTGCGCCTTAACCTAACCTAATTTGTGCCTTAACCTAACCTAATTTGTGCCTTAACGTAACCCATGTTGTGCCTTAACGTAACCCATGTTGTGCCTTAACGTAACCCATGTTGTGCCTTAACGTAACCCATGTTGTGCCTTAACGTAACCCATGTTGTGCCTTAACGTAACCCATGTTGTGCCTTAACGTAACCCATGTTGTGCCTTAACGTAACCCATGTTGTGCCTTAACCTAACCCATGTTGTGCCTTAACCTAACCCATGTTGTGCCTTAACCTAACCCATGTTGTGCCTTAACCTAACCCATGTTGTGCCTTAACGTAACCCATGTTGTGCCTTAACGTAACCCATGTTGTGCCTTAACCTAACCCATGTTGTGCCTTAACCTAACCCATGTTGTGCCTTAACCTAACCCATGTTGTGCCTTAACCTAACCCATGTTGTGCCTTAACCTAACCCATGTTGTGCCTTAACCTAACCCATGTTGTGCCTTAACCTAACCTATAATGTGCCTTAACCTAACCTATAATGTGCCTTAACCTAACCTAAAGTGCGCCGTAACCTAAACTATATTGCGCCTTAACCTGACGCACGTTGTCGCTGAACCTGCTCTGTAATTGTTATGCAACCCGTTAAATTGGTGTAGTGTTGCCTAACCGCAACCCTCGCAATATAGTTCCCTACTCGCACTGCCCGGTCCCCTGTGTATCGCGTCATGTTAAACACCTTGCAGGTGTTGCTGACTTTCCACATGCTCCTGCTATACACTGTAGTGTGGATAGCAGCAGGACGTACATGCCGCCCCCCCCCCCCTTCCCCCCTGCCTTCGCAAGCTGGTCGGTGAGAAGTTTGCATGTTCAATGCCCTTCGCATGCCGACGTACTCAGCCTACGTTGTGGTACGGCCTGTCACCTGTCCGCCGATGTACGCAAAACCCACAAACTGTACTGCACATTGGTCCGTATGTACTGAATGATACATCGTGGCACATGTGACCGTATGACGACTGCGCCTAGCAACGGCGGACCATACAGTCCAAATATTGTGCACGCAGCTACGTGTCGTCTCCCTATAAGAGCTGGATTGCAGTGTGGTACGCCATACAGACGTGTGGGAGGAACGGACGCCCTGGATGGCGATCAGCATGAGCAGTCTGTTGATGTAGTGGAGCGTGTATTCGGACGTAGTCGTCTCTTCTCACACACCGTGATAGCATGTTGCACCGCGTTCCACATCTGCGACATGCTGCAGAGGCGGGCTGACAGTCGTTCGCGCAATGGACACCGCATACGTACGGGGTCTACCTTCCACGTGTTCTCTAGGCGTGCACATGTTGTTGCGTCTATGTGGGCAGACGTAGTGTGTTGTGACACCTGACACAGGCATGCAATACTCGTTGCAAATGGCGATGGACGTGTACGTTTGCTGGTGACGTTACGCAAATGAACAACTGGTAACCCGTTGTGGTGCGGTTGTTCTCGCTAGAGGTGAATCAGTGTTGGCGACGATCGGTCGAGCTATTAACCGGTTGTTTCAGGGAGACCCACCATGCCCACGAACGTGAAAGGGGACCCACCATGCCCACGAACGTGAAAGGGGATCTGGGTGTGAGGCGATACGCGGCGGTGGCTGGGTGGGACCGTCCCCGGCCGGTGAGGGGGGGCCGCCCGGCGTGCTGGCAGCGCGGTGCGTGGGCGCACGCGCCACAGCCGGCTGGTGGGGGCGGCCAGTGGCAGGCGCGCCGGCCGACGGACGCGGCAGGCGGCGCAGCTGCGCGCCGGCGCCCCCTGCTCGCGGCGCCTTGCGGCCAAAGTAGGTCCTCGCGGGCCCGGTGCGAAGCGCGGTGGCCATCTGCAGTGTGCTGGTCCGATTGAGGACTTTGTGCGCTGAGGATGCGCCGCCGCCCGGCGCTCGGCGCCGCGACGCCGTCTGCTGCTCGGTCGCCCCAGCGGTTCTCGCAGGTGGTTTGTATCGCAGCTGTGCGGACGTGTTGGCGCGTGCGCTGTGCTGGGAGAGTTCGCTTCGGCACCCAAGTGGGGCTTTTGTCCTTCTGTGGCGCTGGCGTTGGAGCTGCCGGTCACCGTAGGTGGCGCGTGTTGTCTCCCGCCGGCAATGCCACGACAGCACGCTCCCGGGCCTCTGTCGGCAGCGGCAAGCTCAGTTGGGAGCACGGGTGGTCGCACCTAAAGCGTCTACTCGCCTAACTCCGGGCGATTGCGCCTCTCTCGAACCCGACCAAGTACTTAGGACGGCGCTGCGCGCCGCCGGGACCTGAGAGGGTTTCGAGGTGTGTTGTGCAGGGGAGCTCAGCCTCCTCCTGTTTGCAGAATAATTGAGCGGACGCTTGCGTGTTCGCGCGGGCCCCCGGGACACACTCCCGGGCGGCCGGCTGCTCAGCTCTAGTTGACGCAGCTCCCTGGTTGATCCTGCCAGTAGTCATATGCTTGTCTCAAAGATTAAGCCATGCATGTCTCAGTACAAGCCGCATTAAGGTGAAACCGCGAATGGCTCATTAAATCAGTTATGGTTCCTTAGATCGTACCCACGTTACTTGGATAACTGTGGTAATTCTAGAGCTAATACATGCAAACAGAGTCCCGACCAGAGATGGAAGGGACGCTTTTATTAGATCAAAACCAATCGGTCGGCTCGTCCGGTCCGTTTGCCTTGGTGACTCTGAATAACTTTGGGCTGATCGCACGGTCCTCGTACCGGCGACGCATCTTTCAAATGTCTGCCTTATCAACTGTCGATGGTAGGTTCTGCGCCTACCATGGTTGTAACGGGTAACGGGGAATCAGGGTTCGATTCCGGAGAGGGAGCCTGAGAAACGGCTACCACATCCAAGGCAGGCAGCAGGCGCGCAAATTACCCA
>NW_026047432.1:155000-165000 GCF_023864345.2 Schistocerca serialis cubense
ATGCGTTTCATGAAGAGATATTTCCAATATGCGACATTCCCGCTGTCCCTATTCATGGCTCGGCTGCTGGACACACTGCAGAGAAGACATATAAATCACTAACAAATTTGTGTTTAGACAAAACTGTAACTGGTGATGGCACAGAAAATTTGTCAAAGGACTCTGTAGAACAAGTAGTACTGAAAACCTTGAAAGTAGAAGTAACTGGTGGTGGCAAGGTGAAAGAGAAAATGGACCCAATAAATGTAGACACCTCTGTGAGAAGAAGGACTTATAACATTTGTCCCCCTGGGAATACATATGGTATATGCGAGGAGTCATTAAGACTGTCACGATTAGAAGATCCAGCGATTTTGACAGTGGCTCTTAGGCAGCTGGTGAGGACCGGGTATCCCAGAGGAAGAAAGATAACATTCCCTGCTCTGGAGGATGCTGACTGCATCCAGCTCGCTGCAGTAAATATACCTCTTGAGTTCAAAGAATTAGAGGAACTTGTGTCGAAAGTTTTTGCTCGAAGGGGCAGGGTTTTTGACTTAAAAAAGATATACAATGATATGGTAATGATGTACGGCAGGATCGCTTTTGATCCTGCCCAAACTTGGCCAAATAGTCATTTCTATACAAGGTATCCTGATGCACTTTAGAGTGTTTCAGGTAAATGCAATGAGAAGTCAGTTAGTCTTACACGAATTAAGAAGACTAACAGAGGAATATAAAGTAGACATCTTATTAATACAAGAACCATACTCCGTCTCGGGAAGGGTCCCTGGTTTTCCCGTTAACGCACAGGTGATTGCCTCAGGCCAGCAACCAATGACTTCAATCATAATATTAAGTAATTTAATCAAAACAACTGTAATTACTCAATTATGTACTACACATCTCACGGTTGTAGAAGTAAATTTAAAAGGACACAGTTTGTATTTAATGAATCTGTATTGTCAGTATAGACATGATATTGACATTTACCTGGGACAATTGCGGACAGCAATAAGAACCTTACAAGACAAGCCTATAATAATATCAATGGATGCAAATGCAAAATCGCCGCTCTGGCATAGCCCGGTACAAGACCACAGAGGAATCGAACTAGAAGATCTAATCATGGAACACAATTTGAATGTTGCGAATCTCCCCGGCAACCCTCCATCTTATAGGAGCCGAGCCGGGGCAGCATCTTTCATTGACATCACTTTAACTTCAATGGACATTGCAAATAAAATTTTAAACTGGAAAACATACGACGGCATAACTACGAGTGATCACAATGTCATTGAATTTGAAATATCTGTGGAGGAGGACCGGGTACCTGCAGAGTGGACAATGCGTTATGACTACGGGAGAGCCAACTGGGGCCTTCTGGAGGCGGAGTTCGATCCTCCAGAGCTCGGAATTGAATTTAACGTGGAAGAGGCAGTAGAGGCCCTAACTACCTCTATAAAGACGGCTATCGCCGTAGCGATACCAGTGAAAAGACGTCTCATTCGGAAAGCGACTGCGCCATGGACTCCGGAGCTGTCGCGGCTCAGGCAGTCTATGCGTAGAGCACGCAGGAACTATCAGAGGGCTTTTGCCCAAGCAGAAAGACAATTCCATCTTACTATATACAGAAGACAGAAGAGGGTCTTTAAGGACACCCTAAATCAACACAGACAGCAGAGTTGGGAGGACTTCGTAAAGGAACATCTAACCCTGGACCCTTGGGGCATGCCCTACAAAATCGTGAGGGAGAAAATACACTCCCCAATGCAGCTCTCCACAATCAAAAAGGAGGATACTGACGACATGACAATTGACTGGAGACAAACTGCTGAGGAGTTACTTCGTGTGCTCCTACCGGACGACCGACCTGATTTGGACACTGAGCTGCAGAGGGAGATACGTCAGCAAGACCAAATAGAATACAATAATAATCTACAAGTCTACCCCTTCTCGCAAGAGGAGGTGGTACAAGCAATAAAATCCTTCGCGAGGCGGAAAGCCCCAGGGCCAGACGGTATACCGGCAGAAGTACTGCAGTGCATAGCACAAAAGTTGGCACCAAGTCTTGCCAAAATTTACAACAGATGTCTGGAATTGCGGAGCTTCCCAACATGCTGGAAAATAGCAGAAGTAGTCATAATCAAGAAGGGCCAAGATAAGGACCCTACACTTGCAAAGTCCTATAGGCCCATCTGTTTACTTGACGTTTTGGGCAAGACCTTTGAAAAGCTTTTGATGTCTAGACTGTCTAGCCACAGGCTTCTTCGTGGTATGAGTGAATTGCAATACGGTTTCAGAAAGGGCAAGTCTACATCTGATGCCATAAATAAAGTAGCAAGTATTGTGCACTTGTCCACGAAGAAATATGTCCTGGGCATCATGGTGGATATTTCCGGCGCCTTCGACAACCTGTGGTGGCCGGCGCTCTTTTCCCAGTTAAGGGAGATGGAGTGTCCAGGGGCGCTATACGGTTGCCTGAGGGATTACTGTCGGAAAAGAGTTGCGAAAATCACGGCTCCTGGTGCCGTGATGTTGAAAGACATCTCAAAGGGCTGCCCGCAGGGCTCTGTGTGTGGCCCCGTGTTTTGGGATGTAAACATGGACCCCCTGCTGACAACTTTGGATGGGAACGACACGGTACTGGGAGCGGTGGCGTATGCAGACGATCTTTTCATCATGGTCGAAGGAGATAGTCGTGCTGAAATAGAGAATAAAACAGTACAAGCATCTGAGATCTTAATGCAATGGTGCCAAAAGTCAAAACTACAAGTTGCACCACATAAATCAAATTACATTCTTTTAAAAGGAAAGCTGGCCCGTGATCCAGTCGTGCGGCTGGATAATAGACTAGTTGCGAGATCTAGGTCCGCAAGATACTTGGGCGTCCTCATGGATGAGGCGTGGAGCTATGCTCCGCACATCGACCATGTGGCTACCAAATCCCTCACAATATTCAACAAACTGATCAGTATTGCTCAAAGACGTTTCCATTTGCCCCCTGGGGCAACTAAAATGTACAATAATTGTATACTGATACCAGTTGTGGGGTATGGTTCCAGCGCGTGGGCACACAGGCTCACTCAGGTGAAACCAGCACGTGTCATTAGACGAATACAGCGGAATGTAATCATGCGGTGTGTTGGTGCTTTCAGCACCACACCAACGGACGCTTTGTTTGTAATAATGGGACTTCACCCGCTGGATTTAATGATTAGACAACATGCAGCTATACACTGGATCCAAAAGCGGGAATACGAAAAAGTAACAGCACTTATAGGAGAACACATGAATAATATCAAGCAGATTAGAGAAAAAATTACAGATATCTGGCAAGAGCAGTGGCAGTCCTCAGACACTGGGAGAAGGGTCTTCGACTTCTTTCCCAGTGTCCGTGAGAGGCTTAAGATGAAACATCTAACAATAACATTGGGAGTGGTACACTTTTTATCCGGGCATGGCCCATATCCAACATACTTACACAGAATTGGCAGTATGCAGTCGCCTGAGTGTGTCTGTGGCGCTCCTGTGGGGACGCCCGAGCACGTAGTTCTGGAATGCCCGGAATTCGACCCAGTTGCCAATGAGGCAAGACGGGAATTGCGGAACACACCGCTCATGGAGATATTAAGAAGCCCAGAAAGATTTAATGCATTCCAACAACTAGTCGATCAGGTTTCTAAATTTGCAAAACTGATATTTGTGCGCAACGACGCAGATTAGAAGAGAGAAAAGCTGTACTCCTCAGCCAAGTCTGAGGAGTAATGTGCATCAAATTATAGACAAAAAACCAAGAGAAGACTTAGGAAGGGAGGGTCGCTGGCCATGGTGATGTGGATGTCCATGCCACTATGGACGGGCGACCTCTGTCCGCCTTGCTCCTACGGGGCAGAAAGAAATATTGCGGACAGCGAAGAGGGCAAGATGGACGAAGAAGGGAAGGCTCCCCAATCTATGGAAACATAGATGAGAGGGATGCCTTGGGGTAGTACCAAGCGTGTGTTCCGCCTTCTCGCTTGTCCGAACGTTAAACCAATAATAAATAAAACTACCGACTAGACAATAAAACCAAATGAGACCTTGTAAATAATTCCATGCACGTACAATAATTATTTGTTTGCTGTTAATTAGCGCAGAAGAGCGCGTTTCATTTTTTGTAAATTGTAGTAGAGTAGTTATTTTCTTTTCATGTAGAATTGTAGAATAAAAGGGTGGTGGAGGGATGAAAAATAAATGTAAATAAATGCAGTGGTTTCTAGGTAGTAGAAGCCGGCCCACCTCCTCGTGGTAGGGACGGAAACGCTCCTGGTATCCCGGAGCGGCTAAGTGGCCGGAAGGAATAACAATTGTAAAGTAATGTAGAACTAATATTTATGTAAATCACTGTAAATGTAATAAAGTAGAATTGTTTAGTTATTACTACCCACTTAGGTTAACTAGATAGTGGGTAAATGTAAGTTAACAATAAATGTAAAAAAAAAAAAAAAAAAAAAAAAAAAAAAAATGTCCCTATTCATGAGCTGCGAGCTGTACCACGTACAAGCTACAGACGCGATCGCATTGCTCACTGTACGGATTCTCATGCTGAGCCATCAGCTAGGAAGCGCCCCATCCATGTCGGCACCCGTGGGCGTTGCACTCGCAGTCGCAAAAAACGCTGGGCAAATATATATCTCGGAAGAGTAACGACAATCCGAGCCTCCTGGCGTTGCACTCGCAGTCGCAAAAAACGCTGGGCACATATATTTCTCGGAAGAGTAACGACAGTCCGAGCCTCCTGGCGTTGCACTCGCAGTCGCAAAAAACGCTGGGCAAATATATTTCTCGGAAGAGTAACGACAGTCCGAGCCTCCTGGCGTTGCACTCGCAGTCGCAAAAAACGCTGGGCACATATATGTCTCGGAAGAGTAACGACAGTCAGTCTCCTGCGTGGGAAGAGTCTTTCTAGGCCCTGACCCACGGGAAGGGTGTAGCTTCCCCCATCCCGGACATTTGACGTCGTCACACTACCGGTATTGACTAATAGACTGACTGCTGATAATCATTAGCCATACACTGGGGGAAACGGCCGACAGGGGCGGCAACATAGTGGAGCCGTAGTGTCACTAATGTACAGAGATAGAACAGTTTCGACTGGAACCAGAGTAACCGTATACACGGCACTGATTAGTAATAGATGCAGAGCCATCAGAATACAGATAATATATACAACCGTCCCTATACATGCTGAAAGACTCTGCACACAATGAGAACCACACGTCAGCCAGACACTCTTATCACACACTACTCTCTTATCACACACTACTCTCTGCCTGTAACAGGCACACACACAATATCTAACCACCAGCATGGAAGAACATCCAGTGCATCCTCTCCGCCACATGACACAATCCACACTATCATTACCAGACCGGGAGGTCCACCCAGAAAACACAATATCCCACCCTTCCGACATCCGCACATTGCTCAGCTAAGCCACGAACACCCACACATGTCCTACACAGGGGTGCACCCAACATCACAATACTGCCTCCTGTCACAGCACACAAACAATGGCAGGAATGAAAGACACAGATCTGCCACAACCATGGAATCGGAGCGCCGCCTGTCATGAGCCAAAAGTGCATCCTGACGTGACAAATCGGATAATGCCGCAGGCATCCAATTACGATAATCACTATCAACGAACCTGCCGCCCCCCCCCCCAAATACACCTTTCCCTACAACAATGTGTATCTGAACCTAAGCTATATTGTACCTTAACCTAACCTATATCGTACCTTAACCTAACCTATATCGTACCTTAACCTAACCTATATCGTACCTTAACCTAACCTATATCGTACCTTAACCTAACGTATATCGTACCTTAACCTAACCTATATCGTACCTTAACCTAACCTATATCGTACCTTAACCTAACGTATATCGTACCTTAACCTAACCTATATCGTACCTTAACCTAACCTATATCGTACCTTAACCTAACCCATATCGTACCTTAACCTAACCTATATCGTGCCTTAACCTAACCTACGTTGTGCCTTAACCTAACCTACGTTGTGCCTTAACCTAACCTACGTTGTGCCTTAACCTAACCTACGTTGTGCCTTAACCTAACCTACGTTGTGCCTTAACCTAACCTACGTTGTGCCTTAACCTAACCTACGTTGTGCCTTAACCTAACCTACGTTGTGCCTTAACCTAACCTACGTTGTGCCTTAACCTAACCTACGTTGTGCCTTAACCTAACCTACGTTGTGCCTTAACCTAACCTACGTTGTGCCTTAACCTAACCTACGTTGTGCCTTAACCTAACCTACGTTGCGCCTTAACCTAACCTAATTTGTGCCTTAACCTAACCTAATTTGTGCCTTAACGTAACCCATGTTGTGCCTTAACGTAACCCATGTTGTGCCTTAACGTAACCCATGTTGTGCCTTAACGTAACCCATGTTGTGCCTTAACGTAACCCATGTTGTGCCTTAACGTAACCCATGTTGTGCCTTAACGTAACCCATGTTGTGCCTTAACCTAACCCATGTTGTGCCTTAACCTAACCCATGTTGTGCCTTAACCTAACCCATGTTGTGCCTTAACCTAACCCATGTTGTGCCTTAACGTAACCCATGTTGTGCCTTAACGTAACCCATGTTGTGCCTTAACCTAACCCATGTTGTGCCTTAACCTAACCCATGTTGTGCCTTAACCTAACCCATGTTGTGCCTTAACCTAACCCATGTTGTGCCTTAACCTAACCCATGTTGTGCCTTAACCTAACCCATGTTGTGCCTTAACCTAACCCATGTTGTGCCTTAACCTAACCTATAATGTGCCTTAACCTAACCTATAATGTGCCTTAACCTAACCTATATTGCGCCTTAACCTGACGCACGTTGTCGCTGAACCTGCTCTGTAATTGTTATGCAACCCGTTAAATTGGTGTAGTGTTGCCTAACCGCAACCCTCGCAATATAGTTCCCTACTCGCACTGCCCGGTCCCCTGTGTATCGCGTCATGTTAAACACCTTGCAGGTGTTGCTGACTTTCCACATGCTCCTGCTATACACTGTAGTGTGGATAGCAGCAGGACGTACATGCCGCCCCCCCCCCCCTTCCCCCCTGCCTTCGCAAGCTGGTCGGTGAGAAGTTTGCATGTTCAATGCCCTTCGCATGCCGACGTACTCAGCCTACGTTGTGGTACGGCCTGTCACCTGTCCGCCGATGTACGCAAAACCCACAAACTGTACTGCACATTGGTCCGTATGTACTGAATGATACATCGTGGCACATGTGACCGTATGACGACTGCGCCTAGCAACGGCGGACCATACAGTCCAAATATTGTGCACGCAGCTACGTGTCGTCTCCCTATAAGAGCTGGATTGCAGTGTGGTACGCCATACAGACGTGTGGGAGGAACGGACGCCCTGGATGGCGATCAGCATGAGCAGTCTGTTGATGTAGTGGAGCGTGTATTCGGACGTAGTCGTCTCTTCTCACACACCGTGATAGCATGTTGCACCGCGTTCCACATCTGCGACATGCTGCAGAGGCGGGCTGACAGTCGTTCGCGCAATGGACACCGCATACGTACGGGGTCTACCTTCCACGTGTTCTCTAGGCGTGCACATGTTGTTGCGTCTATGTGGGCAGACGTAGTGTGTTGTGACACCTGACACAGGCATGCAATACTCGTTGCAAATGGCGATGGACGTGTACGTTTGCTGGTGACGTTACGCAAATGAACAACTGGTAACCCGTTGTGGTGCGGTTGTTCTCGCTAGAGGTGAATCAGTGTTGGCGACGATCGGTCGAGCTATTAACCGGTTGTTTCAGGGAGACCCACCATGCCCACGAACGTGAAAGGGGACCCACCATGCCCACGAACGTGAAAGGGGATCTGGGTGTGAGGCGATACGCGGCGGTGGCTGGGTGGGACCGTCCCCGGCCGGTGAGGGGGGGCCGCCCGGCGTGCTGGCAGCGCGGTGCGTGGGCGCACGCGCCACAGCCGGCTGGTGGGGGCGGCCAGTGGCAGGCGCGCCGGCCGACGGACGCGGCAGGCGGCGCAGCTGCGCGCCGGCGCCCCCTGCTCGCGGCGCCTTGCGGCCAAAGTAGGTCCTCGCGGGCCCGGTGCGAAGCGCGGTGGCCATCTGCAGTGTGCTGGTCCGATTGAGGACTTTGTGCGCTGAGGATGCGCCGCCGCCCGGCGCTCGGCGCCGCGACGCCGTCTGCTGCTCGGTCGCCCCAGCGGTTCTCGCAGGTGGTTTGTATCGCAGCTGTGCGGACGTGTTGGCGCGTGCGCTGTGCTGGGAGAGTTCGCTTCGGCACCCAAGTGGGGCTTTTGTCCTTCTGTGGCGCTGGCGTTGGAGCTGCCGGTCACCGTAGGTGGCGCGTGTTGTCTCCCGCCGGCAATGCCACGACAGCACGCTCCCGGGCCTCTGTCGGCAGCGGCAAGCTCAGTTGGGAGCACGGGTGGTCGCACCTAAAGCGTCTACTCGCCTAACTCCGGGCGATTGCGCCTCTCTCGAACCCGACCAAGTACTTAGGACGGCGCTGCGCGCCGCCGGGACCTGAGAGGGTTTCGAGGTGTGTTGTGCAGGGGAGCTCAGCCTCCTCCTGTTTGCAGAATAATTGAGCGGACGCTTGCGTGTTCGCGCGGGCCCCCGGGACACACTCCCGGGCGGCCGGCTGCTCAGCTCTAGTTGACGCAGCTCCCTGGTTGATCCTGCCAGTAGTCATATGCTTGTCTCAAAGATTAAGCCATGCATGTCTCAGTACAAGCCGCATTAAGGTGAAACCGCGAATGGCTCATTAAATCAGTTATGGTTCCTTAGATCGTACCCACGTTACTTGGATAACTGTGGTAATTCTAGAGCTAATACATGCAAACAGAGTCCCGACCAGAGATGGAAGGGACGCTTTTATTAGATCAAAACCAATCGGTCGGCTCGTCCGGTCCGTTTGCCTTGGTGACTCTGAATAACTTTGGGCTGATCGCACGGTCCTCGTACCGGCGACGCATCTTTCAAATGTCTGCCTTATCAACTGTCGATGGTAGGTTCTGCGCCTACCATGGTTGTAACGGGTAACGGGGAATCAGGGTTCGATTCCGGAGAGGGAGCCTGAGAAACGGCTACCACATCCAAGGAAGGCAGCAGGCGCGCAAATTACCCACTCCCGGCACGGGGAGGTAGTGACGAAAAATAACGATACGGGACTCATCCGAGGCCCCGTAATCGGAATGAGTACACTTTAAATCCTTTAACGAGTATCTATTGGAGGGCAAGTCTGGTGCCAGCAGCCGCGGTAATTCCAGCTCCAATAGCGTATATTAAAGTTGTTGCGGTTAAAAAGCTCGTAGTTGGATTTGTGTCCCACGCTGTTGGTTCACCGCCCGTCGGTGTTTAACTGGCATGTATCGTGGGACGTCCTGCCGGTGGGGCGAGCCGAAGGCGTGCGACCGCCTCGTGCGTGCTCGTGCGTCCCGAGGCGGACCCCGTTGAAATCCTACCAGGGTGCTCTTTATTGAGTGTCTCGGTGGGCCGGCACGTTTACTTTGAACAAATTAGAGTGCTTAAAGCAGGCAAGCCCGCCTGAATACTGTGTGCATGGAATAATGGAATAGGACCTCGGTTCTATTTTGTTGGTTTTCGGAACCCGAGGTAATGATTAATAGGGACAGGCGGGGGCATTCGTATTGCGACGTTAGAGGTGAAATTCTTGGATCGTCGCAAGACGAACAGAAGCGAAAGCATTTGCCAAGTATGTTTTCATTAATCAAGAACGAAAGTTAGAGGTTCGAAGGCGATCAGATACCGCCCTAGTTCTAACCATAAACGATGCCAGCCAGCGATCCGCCGCAGTTCCTCCGATGACTCGGCGGGCAGCCTCCGGGAAACCAAAGCTTTTGGGTTCCGGGGGAAGTATGGTTGCAAAGCTGAAACTTAAAGGAATTGACGGAAGGGCACCACCAGGAGTGGAGCCTGCGGCTTAATTTGACTCAACACGGGAAACCTCA
>NW_026047432.1:167500-170000 GCF_023864345.2 Schistocerca serialis cubense
CTGACGTGCAAATCGATCGTCGGAGCTGGGTATAGGGGCGAAAGACTAATCGAACCATCTAGTAGCTGGTTCCCTCCGAAGTTTCCCTCAGGATAGCTGGTGCTCGTACGAGTCTCATCCGGTAAAGCGAATGATTAGAGGCCTTGGGGCCGAAACGACCTCAACCTATTCTCAAACTTTAAATGGGTGAGATCTCCGGCTTGCTTGATATGCTGAAGCCGCGAGCAAACGACTCGGATCGGAGTGCCAAGTGGGCCACTTTTGGTAAGCAGAACTGGCGCTGTGGGATGAACCAAACGCCGAGTTAAGGCGCCCGAATCGACGCTCATGGGAAACCATGAAAGGCGTTGGTTGCTTAAGACAGCAGGACGGTGGCCATGGAAGTCGGAATCCGCTAAGGAGTGTGTAACAACTCACCTGCCGAAGCAACTAGCCCTGAAAATGGATGGCGCTGAAGCGTCGTGCCTATACTCGGCCGTCAGTCTGGCAGTCATGGCCGGTCCTTGCGGCCGGCCGCGAAGCCCTGACGAGTAGGAGGGTCGCGGCGGTGGGCGCAGAAGGGTCTGGGCGTGAGCCTGCCTGGAGCCGCCGTCGGTGCAGATCTTGGTGGTAGTAGCAAATACTCCAGCGAGGCCCTGGAGGGCTGACGCGGAGAAGGGTTTCGTGTGAACAGCCGTTGCACACGAGTCAGTCGATCCTAAGCCCTAGGAGAAATCCGATGTTGATGGGGGCCGTCATAGCATGATGCACTTTGTGCTGGCCCCCGTTGGGCGAAAGGGAATCCGGTTCCTATTCCGGAACCCGGCAGCGGAACCGATACAAGTCGGGCCCCTCTTTTAGAGATGCTCGTCGGGGTAACCCAAAAGGACCCGGAGACGCCGTCGGGAGATCGGGGAAGAGTTTTCTTTTCTGCATGAGCGTTCGAGTTCCCTGGAATCCTCTAGCAGGGAGATAGGGTTTGGAACGCGAAGAGCACCGCAGTTGCGGCGGTGTCCCGATCTTCCCCTCGGACCTTGAAAATCCGGGAGAGGGCCACGTGGAGGTGTCGCGCCGGTTCGTACCCATATCCGCAGCAGGTCTCCAAGGTGAAGAGCCTCTAGTCGATAGAATAATGTAGGTAAGGGAAGTCGGCAAATTGGATCCGTAACTTCGGGATAAGGATTGGCTCTGAGGATCGGGGCGTGTCGGGCTTGGTCGGGAAGTGGGTCAGCGCTAACGTGCCGGGCCTGGGCGAGGTGAGTGCCGTAGGGGTGCCGGTAAGTGCGGGCGTTTAGCGCGGGCGTGGTCTGCTCTCGCCGTTGGTCGGCCTCGTGCTGGCCGGCGGTGCAGGATGCGCGCGCCTGCGCGGCGTTCGCGCCCCGGTGCTTCAACCTGCGTGCAGGATCCGAGCTCGGTCCCGTGCCTTGGCCTCCCACGGATCTTCCTTGCTGCGAGGCCGCGTCCGCCTTAGCGTGCTCCTCCGGGGGCGCGCGGGTGCGCGGATTCTCTTCGGCCGCCATTCAACGATCAACTCAGAACTGGCACGGACTGGGGGAATCCGACTGTCTAATTAAAACAAAGCATTGCGATGGCCCTAGCGGGTGTTGACGCAATGTGATTTCTGCCCAGTGCTCTGAATGTCAACGTGAAGAAATTCAAGCAAGCGCGGGTAAACGGCGGGAGTAACTATGACTCTCTTAAGGTGGCCAAGTGGCGGCGGTGTGGCTGCATCCGGACTTGGCTTTTCGAAGTGCGGTCTTGATGTAGTCGTGCTGCTGCTGCGAGGTGCCTTCCTTGGGTTATAGTTACAGGGAGAGTGATGCGCAATACATGGGCCTAGCCCTCTTAGCCTCTCCTCTCCTGCGGTCTTCTCCCCTTCTCGTGGGCCCGCTGATTTTTGCAGAGTGGAAGACCGCACCAGGGGCTTGGGGGGGTTACCAGCCCCCCCTCGCATTATCCCTTTATAGTTGGGGGCAGCCGACAAGAAACAAGAGATGGTGGCCCTTCCGCTGAAGGTGCCACCCCAGCTACCCCAGCACCTATCCGGCCAACCGGCCGTAACGAAAATGCGATAGTTTGTGTAGCTCCCTTTGCTTGCAGTGAGTGCCACCGCACTTTTACCACGAAGAACGGTCTCGGGGTCCATCGCCGCCGCCAACACCCTGCGGCCGCCAACGCTGAGATCGTGACGGAGAGGCATCGCGCGAGGTGGACGGAGGAAGAAGTCCTGTCGCTCGCCAAGGCAGAGGCCGAACTGTTCCTGGAGAGGGACGCCCGGTTCTTCTTTGTAAATCAAGAACTTACCAGGATGTTCCCCGACCGAACGCTGGAGGCAATCAAGTGCCGACGGCGGCAAGCTGCCCACAAGCAGCTTGTCCGCCAATTCATGGAGGCACTTGAGATCGGTCGGGGTGAAGAGCCGGCGTCCCGCCGTGGAGCAGCGAGCTCGCTGCCTGACGCGGGCGAGGCCGCTGCGCCGCCCGTCGACGCAGCCGAGGACTTCGCGGCCGACACCACCGGG
>NW_026047432.1:175000-180000 GCF_023864345.2 Schistocerca serialis cubense
CTATACAAATATGGCGAAACCACATGCGATAGCTCCATCTATGCGAATCTGACAACACTACGTCCGCCATGTCGAGCGCACCACAAAACATACCGCCATCTGTAGGTCTCCCTCAGCATGAGCTCCTGCAACGACGATACCGCCATCTATGGGACGCCAAGCCGACGAAGACATCGATGGGCCCACAGTGCCCATCTTTCGACGCCACCCACAAAGCATGCAGCCTCTGTCGACCACAGCACCCATACGCCAGTGCCTCTGCCGCACGAAGTCGTGGACCGGCAATCACACCACCTGCACCCGTTCGTGCCCCACCCCAACCGCCAAACTCGCATCGCCAGCGGATGAACGGCGGACGTTTCCCGCACTCGTAAGGTGCAATCCACACCTATAACATGCGTTTCATGAAGAGATATTTCCAATATGCGACATTCCCGCTGTCCCTATTCATGAGCTGCGAGCTGTACCACGTACAAGCTACAGACGCGATCGCATTGCTCACTGTACGGATTCTCATGCTGAGCCATCAGCTAGGAAGCGCCCCATCCATGTCGGCACCCGTGGGCGTTGCACTCGCAGTCGCAAAAAACGCTGGGCAAATATATATCTCGGAAGAGTAACGACAATCCGAGCCTCCTGGCGTTGCACTCGCAGTCGCAAAAAACGCTGGGCACATATATTTCTCGGAAGAGTAACGACAGTCCGAGCCTCCTGGCGTTGCACTCGCAGTCGCAAAAAACGCTGGGCAAATATATTTCTCGGAAGAGTAACGACAGTCCGAGCCTCCTGGCGTTGCACTCGCAGTCGCAAAAAACGCTGGGCACATATATGTCTCGGAAGAGTAACGACAGTCAGTCTCCTGCGTGGGAAGAGTCTTTCTAGGCCCTGACCCACGGGAAGGGTGTAGCTTCCCCCATCCCGGACATTTGACGTCGTCACACTACCGGTATTGACTAATAGACTGACTGCTGATAATCATTAGCCATACACTGGGGGAAACGGCCGACAGGGGCGGCAACATAGTGGAGCCGTAGTGTCACTAATGTACAGAGATAGAACAGTTTCGACTGGAACCAGAGTAACCGTATACACGGCACTGATTAGTAATAGATGCAGAGCCATCAGAATACAGATAATATATACAACCGTCCCTATACATGCTGAAAGACTCTGCACACAATGAGAACCACACGTCAGCCAGACACTCTTATCACACACTACTCTCTTATCACACACTACTCTCTGCCTGTAACAGGCACACACACAATATCTAACCACCAGCATGGAAGAACATCCAGTGCATCCTCTCCGCCACATGACACAATCCACACTATCATTACCAGACCGGGAGGTCCACCCAGAAAACACAATATCCCACCCTTCCGACATCCGCACATTGCTCAGCTAAGCCACGAACACCCACACATGTCCTACACAGGGGTGCACCCAACATCACAATACTGCCTCCTGTCACAGCACACAAACAATGGCAGGAATGAAAGACACAGATCTGCCACAACCATGGAATCGGAGCGCCGCCTGTCATGAGCCAAAAGTGCATCCTGACGTGACAAATCGGATAATGCCGCAGGCATCCAATTACGATAATCACTATCAACGAACCTGCCGCCCCCCCCCCCCCAAATACACCTTTCCCTACAACAATGTGTATCTGAACCTAAGCTATATTGTACCTTAACCTAACCTATATCGTACCTTAACCTAACCTATATCGTACCTTAACCTAACCTATATCGTACCTTAACCTAACCTATATCGTACCTTAACCTAACGTATATCGTACCTTAACCTAACCTATATCGTACCTTAACCTAACCTATATCGTACCTTAACCTAACGTATATCGTACCTTAACCTAACCTATATCGTACCTTAACCTAACCTATATCGTACCTTAACCTAACCTATATCGTACCTTAACCTAACCTATATCGTGCCTTAACCTAACCTACGTTGTGCCTTAACCTAACCTACGTTGTGCCTTAACCTAACCTACGTTGTGCCTTAACCTAACCTACGTTGTGCCTTAACCTAACCTACGTTGTGCCTTAACCTAACCTACGTTGTGCCTTAACCTAACCTACGTTGTGCCTTAACCTAACCTACGTTGTGCCTTAACCTAACCTACGTTGTGCCTTAACCTAACCTACGTTGTGCCTTAACCTAACCTACGTTGTGCCTTAACCTAACCTACGTTGTGCCTTAACCTAACCTACGTTGTGCCTTAACCTAACCTACGTTGTGCCTTAACCTAACCTACGTTGCGCCTTAACCTAACCTAATTTGTGCCTTAACCTAACCCAATTTGTGCCTTAACGTAACCCATGTTGTGCCTTAACGTAACCCATGTTGTGCCTTAACGTAACCCATGTTGTGCCTTAACGTAACCCATGTTGTGCCTTAACGTAACCCATGTTGTGCCTTAACGTAACCCATGTTGTGCCTTAACGTAACCCATGTTGTGCCTTAACGTAACCCATGTTGTGCCTTAACCTAACCCATGTTGTGCCTTAACCTAACCCATGTTGTGCCTTAACCTAACCCATGTTGTGCCTTAACCTAACCCATGTTGTGCCTTAACGTAACCCATGTTGTGCCTTAACGTAACCCATGTTGTGCCTTAACCTAACCCATGTTGTGCCTTAACCTAACCCATGTTGTGCCTTAACCTAACCCATGTTGTGCCTTAACCTAACCCATGTTGTGCCTTAACCTAACCCATGTTGTGCCTTAACCTAACCCATGTTGTGCCTTAACCTAACCCATGTTGTGCCTTAACCTAACCTATAATGAGCCTTAACCTAACTTATAATGTGCCTTAACCTAACCTAAAGTGCGCCGTAACCTAAACTATATTGCGCCTTAACCTGACGCACGTTGTCGCTGAACCTGCTCTGTAATTGTTATGCAACCCGTTAAATTGGTGTAGTGTTGCCTAACCGCAACCCTCGCAATATAGTTCCCTACTCGCACTGCCCGGTCCCCTGTGTATCGCGTCATGTTAAACACCTTGCAGGTGTTGCTGACTTTCCACATGCTCCTGCTATACACTGTAGTGTGGATAGCAGCAGGACGTACATGCCGCCCCCCCCCCCCCTTCCCCCCTGCCTTCGCAAGCTGGTCGGTGAGAAGTTTGCATGTTCAATGCCCTTCGCATGCCGACGTACTCAGCCTACGTTGTGGTACGGCCTGTCACCTGTCCGCCGATGTACGCAAAACCCACAAACTGTACTGCACATTGGTCCGTATGTACTGAATGATACATCGTGGCACATGTGACCGTATGACGACTGCGCCTAGCAACGGCGGACCATACAGTCCAAATATTGTGCACGCAGCTACGTGTCGTCTCCCTATAAGAGCTGGATTGCAGTGTGGTACGCCATACAGACGTGTGGGAGGAACGGACGCCCTGGATGGCGATCAGCATGAGCAGTCTGTTGATGTAGTGGAGCGTGTATTCGGACGTAGTCGTCTCTTCTCACACACCGTGATAGCATGTTGCACCGCGTTCCACATCTGCGACATGCTGCAGAGGCGGGCTGACAGTCGTTCGCGCAATGGACACCGCATACGTACGGGGTCTACCTTCCACGTGTTCTCTAGGCGTGCACATGTTGTTGCGTCTATGTGGGCAGACGTAGTGTGTTGTGACACCTGACACAGGCATGCAATACTCGTTGCAAATGGCGATGGACGTGTACGTTTGCTGGTGACGTTACGCAAATGAACAACTGGTAACCCGTTGTGGTGCGGTTGTTCTCGCTAGAGGTGAATCAGTGTTGGCGACGATCGGTCGAGCTATTAACCGGTTGTTTCAGGGAGACCCACCATGCCCACGAACGTGAAAGGGGACCCACCATGCCCACGAACGTGAAAGGGGGGGGGGGGGGGGGATCTGGGTGTGAGGCGATACGCGGCGGTGGCTGGGTGGGACCGTCCCCGGCCGGTGAGGGGGGGCCGCCCGGCGTGCTGGCAGCGCGGTGCGTGGGCGCACGCGCCACAGCCGGCTGGTGGGGGCGGCCAGTGGCAGGCGCGCCGGCCGACGGACGCGGCAGGCGGCGCAGCTGCGCGCCGGCGCCCCCTGCTCGCGGCGCCTTGCGGCCAAAGTAGGTCCTCGCGGGCCCGGTGCGAAGCGCGGTGGCCATCTGCAGTGTGCTGGTCCGATTGAGGACTTTGTGCGCTGAGGATGCGCCGCCGCCCGGCGCTCGGCGCCGCGACGCCGTCTGCTGCTCGGTCGCCCCAGCGGTTCTCGCAGGTGGTTTGTATCGCAGCTGTGCGGACGTGTTGGCGCGTGCGCTGTGCTGGGAGAGTTCGCTTCGGCACCCAAGTGGGGCTTTTGTCCTTCTGTGGCGCTGGCGTTGGAGCTGCCGGTCACCGTAGGTGGCGCGTGTTGTCTCCCGCCGGCAATGCCACGACAGCACGCTCCCGGGCCTCTGTCGGCAGCGGCAAGCTCAGTTGGGAGCACGGGTGGTCGCACCTAAAGCGTCTACTCGCCTAACTCCGGGCGATTGCGCCTCTCTCGAACCCGACCAAGTACTTAGGACGGCGCTGCGCGCCGCCGGGACCTGAGAGGGTTTCGAGGTGTGTTGTGCAGGGGAGCTCAGCCTCCTCCTGTTTGCAGAATAATTGAGCGGACGCTTGCGTGTTCGCGCGGGCCCCCGGGACACACTCCCGGGCGGCCGGCTGCTCAGCTCTAGTTGACGCAGCTCCCTGGTTGATCCTGCCAGTAGTCATATGCTTGTCTCAAAGATTAAGCCATGCATGTCTCAGTACAAGCCGCATTAAGGTGAAACCGCGAATGGCTCATTAAATCAGTTATGGTTCCTTAGATCGTACCCACGTTACTTGGATAACTGTGGTAATTCTAGAGCTAATACATGCAAACAGAGTCCCGACCAGAGATGGAAGGGACGCTTTTATTAGATCAAAACCAATCGGTCGGCTCGTCCGGTCCGTTTGCCTTGGTGACTCTGAAT
>NW_026047432.1:187500-192500 GCF_023864345.2 Schistocerca serialis cubense
CGCCATCCACAAAGCATGCAGCCTCTGTCGACCACAGCACCCATACGCCAGTGCCTCTGCCGCACGAAGTCGTGGACCGGCAATCACACCACCTGCACCCGTTCGTGCCCCACCCCAACCGCCAAACTCGCATCGCCAGCGGATGAACGGCGGACGTTTCCCGCACTCGTAAGGTGCAATCCACACCTATAACATGCGTTTCATGAAGAGATATTTCCAATATGCGACATTCCCGCTGTCCCTATTCATGAGCTGCGAGCTGTACCACGTACAAGCTACAGACGCGATCGCATTGCTCACTGTACGGATTCTCATGCTGAGCCATCAGCTAGGAAGCGCCCCATCCATGTCGGCACCCGTGGGCGTTGCACTCGCAGTCGCAAAAAACGCTGGGCAAATATATATCTCGGAAGAGTAACGACAATCCGAGCCTCCTGGCGTTGCACTCGCAGTCGCAAAAAACGCTGGGCACATATATTTCTCGGAAGAGTAACGACAGTCCGAGCCTCCTGGCGTTGCACTCGCAGTCGCAAAAAACGCTGGGCAAATATATTTCTCGGAAGAGTAACGACAGTCCGAGCCTCCTGGCGTTGCACTCGCAGTCGCAAAAAACGCTGGGCACATATATGTCTCGGAAGAGTAACGACAGTCAGTCTCCTGCGTGGGAAGAGTCTTTCTAGGCCCTGACCCACGGGAAGGGTGTAGCTTCCCCCATCCCGGACATTTGACGTCGTCACACTACCGGTATTGACTAATAGACTGACTGCTGATAATCATTAGCCATACACTGGGGGAAACGGCCGACAGGGGCGGCAACATAGTGGAGCCGTAGTGTCACTAATGTACAGAGATAGAACAGTTTCGACTGGAACCAGAGTAACCGTATACACGGCACTGATTAGTAATAGATGCAGAGCCATCAGAATACAGATAATATATACAACCGTCCCTATACATGCTGAAAGACTCTGCACACAATGAGAACCACACGTCAGCCAGACACTCTTATCACACACTACTCTCTTATCACACACTACTCTCTGCCTGTAACAGGCACACACACAATATCTAACCACCAGCATGGAAGAACATCCAGTGCATCCTCTCCGCCACATGACACAATCCACACTATCATTACCAGACCGGGAGGTCCACCCAGAAAACACAATATCCCACCCTTCCGACATCCGCACATTGCTCAGCTAAGCCACGAACACCCACACATGTCCTACACAGGGGTGCACCCAACATCACAATACTGCCTCCTGTCACAGCACACAAACAATGGCAGGAATGAAAGACACAGATCTGCCACAACCATGGAATCGGAGCGCCGCCTGTCATGAGCCAAAAGTGCATCCTGACGTGACAAATCGGATAATGCCGCAGGCATCCAATTACGATAATCACTATCAACGAACCTGCCGCCCCCCCCCCCCCCAAATACACCTTTCCCTACAACAATGTGTATCTGAACCTAAGCTATATTGTACCTTAACCTAACCTATATCGTACCTTAACCTAACCTATATCGTACCTTAACCTAACCTATATCGTACCTTAACCTAACCTATATCGTACCTTAACCTAACGTATATCGTACCTTAACCTAACCTATATCGTACCTTAACCTAACCTATATCGTACCTTAACCTAACGTATATCGTACCTTAACCTAACCTATATCGTACCTTAACCTAACCTATATCGTACCTTAACCTAACCTATATCGTACCTTAACCTAACCTATATCGTGCCTTAACCTAACCTACGTTGTGCCTTAACCTAACCTACGTTGTGCCTTAACCTAACCTACGTTGTGCCTTAACCTAACCTACGTTGTGCCTTAACCTAACCTACGTTGTGCCTTAACCTAACCTACGTTGTGCCTTAACCTAACCTACGTTGTGCCTTAACCTAACCTACGTTGTGCCTTAACCTAACCTACGTTGTGCCTTAACCTAACCTACGTTGTGCCTTAACCTAACCTACGTTGTGCCTTAACCTAACCTACGTTGTGCCTTAACCTAACCTACGTTGTGCCTTAACCTAACCTACGTTGTGCCTTAACCTAACCTACGTTGCGCCTTAACCTAACCTAATTTGTGCCTTAACCTAACCTAATTTGTGCCTTAACGTAACCCATGTTGTGCCTTAACGTAACCCATGTTGTGCCTTAACGTAACCCATGTTGTGCCTTAACGTAACCCATGTTGTGCCTTAACGTAACCCATGTTGTGCCTTAACGTAACCCATGTTGTGCCTTAACGTAACCCATGTTGTGCCTTAACCTAACCCATGTTGTGCCTTAACCTAACCCATGTTGTGCCTTAACCTAACCCATGTTGTGCCTTAACCTAACCCATGTTGTGCCTTAACGTAACCCATGTTGTGCCTTAACGTAACCCATGTTGTGCCTTAACGTAACCCATGTTGTGCCTTAACCTAACCCATGTTGTGCCTTAACCTAACCCATGTTGTGCCTTAACCTAACCCATGTTGTGCCTTAACCTAACCCATGTTGTGCCTTAACCTAACCCATGTTGTGCCTTAACCTAACCTATAATGTGCCTTAACCTAACCTATAATGTGCCTTAACCTAACCTAAAGTGCGCCGTAACCTAAACTATATTGCGCCTTAACCTGACGCACGTTGTCGCTGAACCTGCTCTGTAATTGTTATGCAACCCGTTAAATTGGTGTAGTGTTGCCTAACCGCAACCCTCGCAATATAGTTCCCTACTCGCACTGCCCGGTCCCCTGTGTATCGCGTCATGTTAAACACCTTGCAGGTGTTGCTGACTTTCCACATGCTCCTGCTATACACTGTAGTGTGGATAGCAGCAGGACGTACATGCCGCCCCCCCCCCCCCTTCCCCCCTGCCTTCGCAAGCTGGTCGGTGAGAAGTTTGCATGTTCAATGCCCTTCGCATGCCGACGTACTCAGCCTACGTTGTGGTACGGCCTGTCACCTGTCCGCCGATGTACGCAAAACCCACAAACTGTACTGCACATTGGTCCGTATGTACTGAATGATACATCGTGGCACATGTGACCGTATGACGACTGCGCCTAGCAACGGCGGACCATACAGTCCAAATATTGTGCACGCAGCTACGTGTCGTCTCCCTATAAGAGCTGGATTGCAGTGTGGTACGCCATACAGACGTGTGGGAGGAACGGACGCCCTGGATGGCGATCAGCATGAGCAGTCTGTTGATGTAGTGGAGCGTGTATTCGGACGTAGTCGTCTCTTCTCACACACCGTGATAGCATGTTGCACCGCGTTCCACATCTGCGACATGCTGCAGAGGCGGGCTGACAGTCGTTCGCGCAATGGACACCGCATACGTACGGGGTCTACCTTCCACGTGTTCTCTAGGCGTGCACATGTTGTTGCGTCTATGTGGGCAGACGTAGTGTGTTGTGACACCTGACACAGGCATGCAATACTCGTTGCAAATGGCGATGGACGTGTACGTTTGCTGGTGACGTTACGCAAATGAACAACTGGTAACCCGTTGTGGTGCGGTTGTTCTCGCTAGAGGTGAATCAGTGTTGGCGACGATCGGTCGAGCTATTAACCGGTTGTTTCAGGGAGACCCACCATGCCCACGAACGTGAAAGGGGACCCACCATGCCCACGAACGTGAAAGGGGGGGGGGGGGGGGGGGGGATCTGGGTGTGAGGCGATACGCGGCGGTGGCTGGGTGGGACCGTCCCCGGCCGGTGAGGGGGGGCCGCCCGGCGTGCTGGCAGCGCGGTGCGTGGGCGCACGCGCCACAGCCGGCTGGTGGGGGCGGCCAGTGGCAGGCGCGCCGGCCGACGGACGCGGCAGGCGGCGCAGCTGCGCGCCGGCGCCCCCTGCTCGCGGCGCCTTGCGGCCAAAGTAGGTCCTCGCGGGCCCGGTGCGAAGCGCGGTGGCCATCTGCAGTGTGCTGGTCCGATTGAGGACTTTGTGCGCTGAGGATGCGCCGCCGCCCGGCGCTCGGCGCCGCGACGCCGTCTGCTGCTCGGTCGCCCCAGCGGTTCTCGCAGGTGGTTTGTATCGCAGCTGTGCGGACGTGTTGGCGCGTGCGCTGTGCTGGGAGAGTTCGCTTCGGCACCCAAGTGGGGCTTTTGTCCTTCTGTGGCGCTGGCGTTGGAGCTGCCGGTCACCGTAGGTGGCGCGTGTTGTCTCCCGCCGGCAATGCCACGACAGCACGCTCCCGGGCCTCTGTCGGCAGCGGCAAGCTCAGTTGGGAGCACGGGTGGTCGCACCTAAAGCGTCTACTCGCCTAACTCCGGGCGATTGCGCCTCTCTCGAACCCGACCAAGTACTTAGGACGGCGCTGCGCGCCGCCGGGACCTGAGAGGGTTTCGAGGTGTGTTGTGCAGGGGAGCTCAGCCTCCTCCTGTTTGCAGAATAATTGAGCGGACGCTTGCGTGTTCGCGCGGGCCCCCGGGACACACTCCCGGGCGGCCGGCTGCTCAGCTCTAGTTGACGCAGCTCCCTGGTTGATCCTGCCAGTAGTCATATGCTTGTCTCAAAGATTAAGCCATGCATGTCTCAGTACAAGCCGCATTAAGGTGAAACCGCGAATGGCTCATTAAATCAGTTATGGTTCCTTAGATCGTACCCACGTTACTTGGATAACTGTGGTAATTCTAGAGCTAATACATGCAAACAGAGTCCCGACCAGAGATGGAAGGGACGCTTTTATTAGATCAAAACCAATCGGTCGGCTCGTCCGGTCCGTTTGCCTTGGTGACTCTGAATAACTTTGGGCTGATCGCACGGTCCTCGTACCGGCGACGCATCTTTCAAATGTCTGCCTTATCAACTGTCGATGGTAGGTTCTGCGCCTACCATGGTTGTAACGGGTAACGGGGAATCAGGGTTCGATTCCGGAGAGGGAGCCTGAGAAACGGCTACCACATCCAAGGAAGGCAGCAGGCGCGCAAATTACCCACTCCCGGCACGGGGAGGTAGTGACGAAAAATAACGATACGGGACTCAT
>NW_026047432.1:202500-210000 GCF_023864345.2 Schistocerca serialis cubense
ATGTTGTGCCTTAACGTAACCCATGTTGTGCCTTAACGTAACCCATGTTGTGCCTTAACGTAACCCATGTTGTGCCTTAACCTAACCCATGTTGTGCCTTAACCTAACCCATGTTGTGCCTTAACCTAACCCATGTTGTGCCTTAACCTAACCCATGTTGTGCCTTAACGTAACCCATGTTGTGCCTTAACCTAACCCATGTTGTGCCTTAACCTAACCCATGTTGTGCCTTAACCTAACCCATGTTGTGCCTTAACCTAACCCATGTTGTGCCTTAACCTAACCCATGTTGTGCCTTAACCTAACCCATGTTGTGCCTTAACCTAACCCATGTTGTGCCTTAACCTAACCTATAATGTGCCTTAACCTAACCTAAAGTGCGCCGTAACCTAAACTATATTGCGCCTTAACCTGACGCACGTTGTCGCTGAACCTGCTCTGTAATTGTTATGCAACCCGTTAAATTGGTGTAGTGTTGCCTAACCGCAACCCTCGCAATATAGTTCCCTACTCGCACTGCCCGGTCCCCTGTGTATCGCGTCATGTTAAACACCTTGCAGGTGTTGCTGACTTTCCACATGCTCCTGCTATACACTGTAGTGTGGATAGCAGCAGGACGTACATGCCGCCCCCCCCCTTCCCCCCTGCCTTCGCAAGCTGGTCGGTGAGAAGTTTGCATGTTCAATGCCCTTCGCATGCCGACGTACTCAGCCTACGTTGTGGTACGGCCTGTCACCTGTCCGCCGATGTACGCAAAACCCACAAACTGTACTGCACATTGGTCCGTATGTACTGAATGATACATCGTGGCACATGTGACCGTATGACGACTGCGCCTAGCAACGGCGGACCATACAGTCCAAATATTGTGCACGCAGCTACGTGTCGTCTCCCTATAAGAGCTGGATTGCAGTGTGGTACGCCATACAGACGTGTGGGAGGAACGGACGCCCTGGATGGCGATCAGCATGAGCAGTCTGTTGATGTAGTGGAGCGTGTATTCGGACGTAGTCGTCTCTTCTCACACACCGTGATAGCATGTTGCACCGCGTTCCACATCTGCGACATGCTGCAGAGGCGGGCTGACAGTCGTTCGCGCAATGGACACCGCATACGTACGGGGTCTACCTTCCACGTGTTCTCTAGGCGTGCACATGTTGTTGCGTCTATGTGGGCAGACGTAGTGTGTTGTGACACCTGACACAGGCATGCAATACTCGTTGCAAATGGCGATGGACGTGTACGTTTGCTGGTGACGTTACGCAAATGAACAACTGGTAACCCGTTGTGGTGCGGTTGTTCTCGCTAGAGGTGAATCAGTGTTGGCGACGATCGGTCGAGCTATTAACCGGTTGTTTCAGGGAGACCCACCATGCCCACGAACGTGAAAGGGGACCCACCATGCCCACGAACGTGAAAGGGGATCTGGGTGTGAGGCGATACGCGGCGGTGGCTGGGTGGGACCGTCCCCGGCCGGTGAGGGGGGGCCGCCCGGCGTGCTGGCAGCGCGGTGCGTGGGCGCACGCGCCACAGCCGGCTGGTGGGGGCGGCCAGTGGCAGGCGCGCCGGCCGACGGACGCGGCAGGCGGCGCAGCTGCGCGCCGGCGCCCCCTGCTCGCGGCGCCTTGCGGCCAAAGTAGGTCCTCGCGGGCCCGGTGCGAAGCGCGGTGGCCATCTGCAGTGTGCTGGTCCGATTGAGGACTTTGTGCGCTGAGGATGCGCCGCCGCCCGGCGCTCGGCGCCGCGACGCCGTCTGCTGCTCGGTCGCCCCAGCGGTTCTCGCAGGTGGTTTGTATCGCAGCTGTGCGGACGTGTTGGCGCGTGCGCTGTGCTGGGAGAGTTCGCTTCGGCACCCAAGTGGGGCTTTTGTCCTTCTGTGGCGCTGGCGTTGGAGCTGCCGGTCACCGTAGGTGGCGCGTGTTGTCTCCCGCCGGCAATGCCACGACAGCACGCTCCCGGGCCTCTGTCGGCAGCGGCAAGCTCAGTTGGGAGCACGGGTGGTCGCACCTAAAGCGTCTACTCGCCTAACTCCGGGCGATTGCGCCTCTCTCGAACCCGACCAAGTACTTAGGACGGCGCTGCGCGCCGCCGGGACCTGAGAGGGTTTCGAGGTGTGTTGTGCAGGGGAGCTCAGCCTCCTCCTGTTTGCAGAATAATTGAGCGGACGCTTGCGTGTTCGCGCGGGCCCCCGGGACACACTCCCGGGCGGCCGGCTGCTCAGCTCTAGTTGATGCAGCTCCCTGGTTGATCCTGCCAGTAGTCATATGCTTGTCTCAAAGATTAAGCCATGCATGTCTCAGTACAAGCCGCATTAAGGTGAAACCGCGAATGGCTCATTAAATCAGAATCCACCTGAAGCGGCAAGAGCATCCTACAACAGAGATATCTTTGATAAAACCCAGCATAAAACCCATACAAGAAAGTGCTGTTACAAGCACAAGCTCGAAGCCCACAGTGCATAACACCCCAGTGGTCAGATTGCCACCCGTGGACCCGGTAAGGGTTTATCCCAACATCGAGTACACGATGCAACTGGCCAGACTGGAAGAGCCGATTACCCTGGCCACCGCCTTACGGCATGTGGTCCGAGTAGGACACGAAGAGGGAAGAAAGGTAACCTTCTCGGTAATGGAGGCTGTAGATAGAATACAGCTTAAGTCAGTGAATCTCCCAACCGATTTCGGAGCCCTGCGAGACTTACTGAAAAAAGTATTTGAGAGATGCAGTGAAAAGTTTGACCTTCAGGACATCTACGAACAGGCCGTACTGGCAAATGGACGAATTGCTTTCGACTGGAGTAAGACCTGGCCGGACGACCATATGCACACATACTTTCCATGACGACAGAAATAACAATTGGACAACTGAACACGCATAACAGTCGACTTGTTATGCAGGAGCTCCGTAAAGAGGTGGAGGAGAGGAGACTAGATGTGCTCTGCCTACAGGAGCCGTACTCCCAAGCTGGGAAAATAGCCTTTGCTGCTACAACATGGCAAATTGTCAGCGGAGATGAGGATCCAAGAGCAGCAATAATAATAACAAATAAACTCCTAAGGGTAACTACCCTCTCACAATTTGCAACTCGTCACTGCAACGTCGTGGAGCTCCAGTCACCAACGGGAGTAATCATACTCATAAACATGTACTTCCAATATGGAGATGAAATAGAACGGCATTTGGAACATCTGGCAAGAGTCACCACGGCGTTGCGAGGACGAAAAATAATAATAACAGCTGACATCAATGCAAAATCCCCCCTATGGTACAGCGGCACCAGAGATGCAAATGGTGATAAAGTAGAGGACTTTTTAATGGCTTCACAGCTCGTGGTGGCAAACAAGCCGGGCAATCCTCCTACCTACACAGCAGGAGGAGGACAAGGAACGAACATAGACGTTACCTTAACGTCACATAACGCAGCCAATTTAATAAAGAACTGGACAGTTATAGGCAATGCCACCACGAGCGACCACAACCTAATAACTTTCACCTTGAGTGAAAGAGAGTGCCGCTGGACCATGGGATGGGAGGTGCAGTACAATTATAATAGAGCGGATTGGGAACTCTTAGCGAGGGAGTGCGACATTCCTCCATCACCAGAAGGTGACGTACACGAAGACTTCGACATAGACAGACAAGCTGAGGAACTGGTGGGTGCAGTACATAGAGCGGTGAGGGCCGCTGTACCAACCAGGAGGAAGGCCGTGGCGGCCTCACCAGCACCATGGTCGCCCGAATTAGAGGAGTTACGTCGGTCTGTCAGAAGGCTAAGGAGAAACTACCAGCGCAGTGTCGTCTGGCTGGAAAGACAAAGATGGCAGCTACAATACAGGGAGGCTAAGCAAGGTTTTCAGAAGGCACTACGTGAAGTGAGACTACGGAGCTGGGAAAGCTATGTGCTGAACCAGTTAGCTGTGGATCCGTGGGGCCTCCCTTATAAATTGGTAAGGGAAAAAATCCGCTCTCCTCTGGAGCTATCAACTGTCAGGCGGGGGGACGGGATGACGGAGTCTTGGCAGGAAACTGCTGAGGTCCTTCTCCAGTCCCTGCTGCCTGACGACAACGCGGACGAGGAAACTGAAAACCAAAAGCAACTGCGGGACGCATATGTAACGGAATACAATAACAACACGGCAGTCTACCCATTCTCGGAAGAGGAGGTGGCTGCACAAATAAAGTCCCTGAAACGAGGGAAAGCTCCAGGACCAGACGGCATTGTGGCTGAGGTGGTGCAATTTCTGGCACCCCAGTTGGTGGCGCCGTTAACTCGCCTCTTCAATGAGTGTCTCCAACAAAGGAAGTTTCCCAAGATCTGGAAAACTGCAAATGTAATCATAATCAAGAAGGGACCAGAGAAAGATCCAACTGACGCCAAATCCTATAGGCCAATCTGTTTATTGGACCTATTCGGAAAGCTCTTGGAGAAACTGCTGGCTGACAGATTGACGGCTCATCGGATGCTGTGCGGGATGAGCAACAGGCAGTTCGGCTTCAGGCCGGGACGGTCGGCATCTGATGCGATCGCTCTGGCGGCTGAGGTCTGCGGCTCGACCCCGCACAAATATGTCGTTGGCATCATGGTGGACATCAGTGGCGCCTTCGACAACCTGTGGTGGCCTTCGCTCTTCTCCTGCTTACGGGAGAAGGAGTGTCCAGGGCCGCTATATGGGTGTCTGAGGAGCTATTGTAAGGATAGGGAGGTTTGGCTATCATCCCCTAGCGGAAGAATCGGAAAAACAATTAGTAAGGGATGTCCCCAAGGCTCAGTACTGGGGCCCCTGTTTTGGGACTTGCATATGGAACCTTTGTTAGACGAACTACAACAAAGTGAAGAAGTGCTAGAGGTGATAGCCTACGCAGATGACCTCCTCCTGCTGGTCGGCGGTCGTAGCCGAGAGGATATAGAACCAAAAATTGAAAGGGCCATTGAAAGACTACACCAATGGTGTCTTAAAACGAAAATGAAAATTTCCCCAAGCAAGTCTACTTATCTGTTACTAAAAGGTCAGCTAATAAGAAATCCTACAGTGAGAATCGATGGCTCACCAGTTCTTCGGCGACGTGAGGCACGATATCTGGGAGTCATAATTGACGAGAGATGGAACTTCGGAAGGCACATAGAAGCCGTAACACAGAAAGCTCTACAAATATTAAACAATCTCATTTCCATTGGACATAAACGTTTTCATCTCCCCCCTCATCTTATCAGACTTTATCACAACAGCATCCTCACATTAGTAGTGGGTTACGGCTCGGGAGTCTGGGCGCACAGGCTCACGCGGGTCGTGCCCGCCATGACAGTGAGAAGAGTCCAGAGAAACATGATACTAAGATCAGTGGGGGCCTATAGGACGTCACCGGGGGGAGCTCTGTTAGTTATAATGGGGCTCTGCCCGCTAGACATCAAAATTAGAGAACAAGCGGCATGGTATTGGGTGAAAAAAGGAGATGGGGAAAAAATAATAGATATCATGGGTGTGAGAGTAGAGGATAAAAGGGAGATAAGAAACAGAGGGGAGGAACTGTGGCAAAGGAACTGGGAGGAGGATGAAACGGGAAGAAGAACATTTGAGTTCTTACCTGATGTCAAAGAACGGGGTACAATGAAGTATTTTGAACCCACACGAGGACTCATCCACTTCCTCACTGGTCATGGACCCTATCCGACATACTTATGTCGGTTTGGGAAAAGGGCAACCCCCGAGTGCGACTGTGGCGCAGCGGAAGGAACTCCCGAACATGTGGTTTTCGAGTGCCCTCTCTTCAATGACGTGGCGGAAACTTACAGAGACAGACTTCCACATAACCAGACATACGACCTTTTAAGGCAGGAAGACACTTTTCATACCTTGAATGCTCTGGCAGAAGAGGTATCACGAAAGGTTTTAATAGAGTACCTAAGGGATCTAGGGTAAATATCAAATACCTAATTCTCGAACAACCAACCGATTAGGACTTGATCTCAGTCCCATACCGCCTGTGCGTGGAATGGCCGACTTCTGGTAGTTGGAAACCGCCACGTGCGGGATTAGGGGGATGGGATCAACAAACCGATCACGACAAAGCACCAATAAGACGTAGGTTAAGTTAGTAGAGTAGGATAAGATTAGAATACTAACATAGGAAGCTGCAGCGATTACTAACCTCGGCCGGCCCAGTGCCAGGGGCACGCTCCTCGGGGTTAGCTCGGGGAGCCTGGCCACTCCAAGTAGGTTTATACTCACTGGCACACCTGTGACGCTGCAGTTAGTAGTCATTCTAGATTAGACATAGGTAAATTAAACTGCTCATTGCTTTTGCAAGAAATTAACGCTAACTCAGGAACCTAAAGTAGTATCTCATAAATAGAATGCATAGGTAAACTAAAGTATTATTGTAACTGTAGGAATTTAATATTACCTAAGAACTTAGAAAGTAGCTCACTAACACTATTTGTAAATTAGCTGCAAAATATTAAATTATGTAATAATCATTATGGCCCACTAATCATGTTAGGAGGTGGGCTAAACATGTATAAATAATATTGTTGTCAATAAAGATTTTTTTTTTTTTTTTTAAAAAAAAAAAAAAAAAAAAAAAAAAAAAAAAAAAAAAAAAAAAAACAGAGTCCCGACCAGAGATGGAAGGGACGCTTTTATTAGATCAAAACCAATCGGTCGGCTCGTCCGGTCCGTTTGCCTTGGTGACTCTGAATAACTTTGGGCTGATCGCACGGTCCTCGTACCGGCGACGCATCTTTCAAATGTCTGCCTTATCAACTGTCGATGGTAGGTTCTGCGCCTACCATGGTTGTAACGGGTAACGGGGAATCAGGGTTCGATTCCGGAGAGGGAGCCTGAGAAACGGCTACCACATCCAAGGAAGGCAGCAGGCGCGCAAATTACCCACTCCCGGCACGGGGAGGTAGTGACGAAAAATAACGATACGGGACTCATCCGAGGCCCCGTAATCGGAATGAGTACACTTTAAATCCTTTAACGAGTATCTATTGGAGGGCAAGTCTGGTGCCAGCAGCCGCGGTAATTCCAGCTCCAATAGCGTATATTAAAGTTGTTGCGGTTAAAAAGCTCGTAGTTGGATTTGTGTCCCACGCTGTTGGTTCACCGCCCGTCGGTGTTTAACTGGCATGTATCGTGGGACGTCCTGCCGGTGGGGCGAGCCGAAGGCGTGCGACCGCCTCGTGCGTGCTCGTGCGTCCCGAGGCGGACCCCGTTGAAATCCTACCAGGGTGCTCTTTATTGAGTGTCTCGGTGGGCCGGCACGTTTACTTTGAACAAATTAGAGTGCTTAAAGCAGGCAAGCCCGCCTGAATACTGTGTGCATGGAATAATGGAATAGGACCTCGGTTCTATTTTGTTGGTTTTCGGAACCCGAGGTAATGATTAATAGGGACAGGCGGGGGCATTCGTATTGCGACGTTAGAGGTGAAATTCTTGGATCGTCGCAAGACGAACAGAAGCGAAAGCATTTGCCAAGTATGTTTTCATTAATCAAGAA